>NC_056729.1:759048216-759053216 GCF_019279795.1 Protopterus annectens | reverse complement strand
ATCATTGGCATGTTGTAGCAAGCTGGTAGGTCTGTTGGCTTTGTGCAGGTTGTTTGTGAAAATATTGAAAAGTACTGGGGCTAGAACTGACCCTTGTGTTACACTGACAGAAACAGGAAGGATAGGGGAGAGGTCCAGGTTTCATTTTATGGCCTATTTTCTGTTGGAGAGATAGCTACAGAACAAGTAAGAACTGAAGGAGACAATGATAGGGAAGATGGATAGTTCATTGATTAGAAGATGGTGGGATACTGTGTCAAATGCTTTTGACAGATCAAGGAATGAGGAGGATATTCGGTTACCGTTGTTCCTGTTGGCATTTATGGTTTCTGAGAAACTAAACAGAGCTGATCTTGTGCTGTGGTATGGTCGAAAGCCATGCTGTGAAGGGGAGAGTAGTTTGCTGTTTATGAGATGAGTTAGGAGTTGGGACTCTTTGCATCTTTGGACAGAGGAGAGATAACTGCAATGGGGAGGAAGTTAAATAGGCTTGTGGCTTATTCTTCTTTGTAAAGTGGTATAATATGGAATTTTTATCCAGATATTGGGTACATAGTTTTCGGTGATAGATTTCTGCGATAGATAGAGTATTGAGATGGGGTATGCCAGGTCATCAGCAGCTAACTTAAGGTATTCGGGTGGGAGTTTGTCAGCAGCTGGTGCAGCGGTTTTCAGTTTTTGAAGGTAATTTTTGATAGTTAAGGGAGGTATTTGGTGGAAAGGAAAGAAAGAAAGAAAACAGAGGGTTATCATTTAGTATGTTAAGGAATGTGTTATTGAAATGGGTAAGAGTGTCTTCCAGTGGTAGGTTTTTACAGTATTCCAGTTGTATTTGGAGAGGTAGTTTACAAAGGTTTTCTTTCTACATACTTATTTTATACTGTGTGTTTGGGGAGGTGATTAGTTTGTCTTGTAATAAATGTAAGGAGATGGTGATGTTGTCTGGGAGACAGTCAAGTGTTTATCTTTGAGAGTGAGGTGATAAGGATCTAGTCTAGTAGTGAGTGCCTTGGTTTGTCAATTCTAGTGGGTGAAGTGAATACTTGAGTGAAATTGAATAGGTTAATAGAGAGGGTAGGGGAGTCAGTGTTTACCAGTAAATAGTCTATATTCACATCCACTACTATAACTGTTTCTTTATTTACATTAGTGGAAAACCATTGAAGGATGTCTTAAAGTTTGGGAATGCTGTTGCCTGGTGGGTGTGTTTGGGGGAGGTTGATGGGGGGAATATATATGTCAGGAAAGCAAATAGTTTTGTGCTTGTTCACATGTAGGAGGGTAATAGATATTTCTGTATTGGGATAGTTGGGGTGACTCCGTGGTTATCTGGTGATGTTTAGTGTTTTTTAGAAAGTGTTGCAACCCCTCCAGCTTTTTTGCGCACTCTGTCTTTTATTATTACTTTATATCCTGGGTGAAGGATTTCTTCATCGTTAGTGTTTGGTTTTATCCAAGTTTCAGTGATTATTAGAATGTCTGGTTTGTGTGATGCAATGCATGTATGGCGATCTGGAGTTTTGTCGTAGATGGTTCTTTGGTTTATGTGTTTAATAGTACATTGTGGATATGGTTCGTGAGTTGTGTTTTGGTAGTAATGAGAGCTGATAGGTTAGATGAGGTTTGGTTTATTTAAAGGGAAGGTCTAACATTTGGATGACTGCCTCCACAGTGTGGGAGAGTAAAAATGTGATGAGAGCACTTGTACCATTTTTTTATATTTATCTCTTAGGTCTGACACTGCTACATGGGTTTGGAAGTTCTCTCTGATATTGCTAGAACTGAAGAGGGCCTGTGTTCCTAATATGTAGAGACTGTGCACAGTTTAGTAGCTAACAGGTGTTTGTTGATTAGGAGTATAGAACTGGGGAAAGTAGAGTGATGGGAGGGGAGTGAGGTAGGATTCGGTAATGGTGAGTAATTTTAGTATAATTGTGACAGTAGACTGGAGAAGTAGCAGATTATACATAAGTTAGGGGAATAAATAGTTAGCTGGGTGGAAGTTATATGTTACTTTTGTTGGAGTAGATTGGCAGAAGTGAGTTGGGGGGGGCTGTGATATCAGACTGCAAGTTGAGGAGTTAGTCCAGTTGGATGTCTCAGTGAATTTGGTTGGTTATTTTGTTATAGGGGGTGGGAAATGGAATGATAGAAGTTTAGATGAAGTGGAATAGGTGGAAATGGGGTGTAGATCAGGGGAGTGGATTGAGCCCGAGTATAGCGAGGATGAATGGAGCTGGCTGAGAAGATGGTACAGCTGCCATTGGTGAAGAACAATTTGTAAGCCTGAAAGTTATATAGGAACAGGCAATAAAACTGTACTGATGTATTGAGGTAAAATAGGAGATTTAAGTATGCTACCAGTGTGCAAGCTACAAAGGTATACGATATAAGTAGGCTGAGGTAGTTAGGAAAAGGAAAGCCTGTAAAAATGAGAAAAGAACTTATAATTAACTACTTTTAAATGTTCATCTTTTTCTTAACTACTTTTAAATGAGCATTAACTGAAGTAACCACTGACATATCGATATATATATATATATATATATATATATATATATATATATATATATATATATATATATATATATATATATATATATATATATATATATATATATATATATATATATATATGAGTCTACTTCTAATGATCGAAAGACCACTGCCCCAAAACTGAATTTACTGACATGACAACACCGAACTGTTAATTTACCAAAAGATCGCACTACTGAATATTTTAACAGGGAATGTATGCACTTGCCAGTATGTGGAAATTTGCCCTTTTCCCCACTGTAGTGCAATCCTGGAGTTGGTATATTTAGCTGGTGTGGGGGTGCAGCCCAGTGTGTTTGTCATTCTGCTGTGTTTTTTTTTTTTTCGTTAAGTGTTGGCCAAGTGCACACTTTCCCTGTTAAAAAATTCATTAGTGTGATTGTTCAGTAAATTAACAGTTCAGTGTTGTCATCTCAGTAAATTCAGTTACAGGTAAGTGGTCTTTTGATCATTAGTAGAACACGCATATGTGTGTGTGTGTGTGTGTGTGTGTGTGTGTGTGTGTGTGTGTGTATATATATATATATATATATATATATATATATATATATATATATATATATTTATATATATGTATTTTTTTTTGGAGGTAAGATATCAATGTGTTATTTCATTAGACTTCCTGACATGACACTCTTCCCCTTACTAGTTCAGTTGCTACTCCACGAAAATGCTTGTACTTCTGCTCCTTTAACTTTTCTGCATTCATCTTTTCTTTATTGTACTGTAGTCAGTAGGATAAAACACCACTCTCTCAAATAGCATTTCAAACACACACACACACACACACACACTCATGCATAAACAAGCATAAATACATACACACACGCATAGACAAGCATAAACACATACACACAAACACACGCACGAGCGTGCGCACACACATACACACACACTCATAAAGCATAAACACATACACACATGCATAGACAAGCATAAACACATACAAACACACACACACACACACACACACACACACACACACACACACACATCTTTACGAATTTTTCAAGAGCTGGTGTTGCCCTTTCTTCCTTACTGATGTTTTGAAACTATAAATTGCAAAATAATGTTGACCTTTTCCACTTTCTCTAAATCTTCTCAATAACTGATGACTGAATCACAGCTTCTGCATGTGTTATTTATCATTCTGACATTTTTTCAGTGAACATTAAAACTGCTTTCCATGCCCTTCAGTAAAATTCTTAATCTATTTACAGAAACAATTATGTAATACAGTCTGCAAAGTGTCTATTGGTGTTCATATATTACTCAGCAGAAATTGTCATCTCTATTAATGTTTCTACCATGCATGCTGAATCCAGGAATTCAAGAATTTATGTTTAGTTCTTTTGTGACATAAATTGGAGTAAACTGTACAGAATGGATGATTTTAGGAATTCTCAAAGCGTTCATCATAACTCTTTCTTATTGTTTTATATAAAGCTTTTTAATCAGTCTGAAGATGTTGGATCAACAGCTAGAACTTAAAGATGCAGGGCAAATGCCTGCTAGCCAATACATTATGCAATCAGGATAAAGATCTTTCTATTTCTGAAAAATTATCAACTGTGAGTTTACGTGGCTTTAATTATATCACATATGATACATTTCCCTTATTTTATTTTCAGAATTGCACATATTTTACACAGAAAAGATGAAACATAAAAAAGAAAAATGGCATAAGGAGCTGAGTGCCTAATGAAAGCCGTTTGGTTCTTAAGTAATATATACAGTCGTTCATCGTAACCCTTTGGAATTGAAGTAACAGCCTCATCCAGATAATTAGATTTCTTGTGGATTCTCAAGAACATGTTACTGGCTGTGCTGGCTTATCGTTTTAAAGACAAAGCAGACAAGAGCAAGCTGAAGGCAAAAGCTAAAACAGTTCATTAACCGGTTGTTTCCTAGAAGTGTCCAACAAGCTAAGCACGGCTAAGTAATGAAGACACCTAACCATACTGTGCAGTACGAACCACAGGGATACCAGTATATTACGAAAATACTGTGTTCTTTCTTTTAACTATTGAGCAGTCTGACTACATTCTTGGAAATAGGAGCTGCATTTTGGAAACAAATGGAAACATAGCTCAGAGGTCCCCTTAACCCCCTACTACTGTTTTTTTCAGATGTCTCTGCCCCTAATGCTAACTGTTCTGTACTATTTATGCATCATGTATACAAAGAGGTATATTTCCAAAATGCTCCGAAATATTCTTGTAAAATCCGCATTAGGTTATACTGGAAAATAAAACCATGTTCCTAATTTCAGATGTAAGAGAACATCTGTTTGCTAATTAAAAAAAGGAAGAAATGCCCATATTTTATATGTTTTATGCCACAAAATGGGAAAAGCAGAATATCATGATTTATACATGGATTCATTCTGTATAGACTTGATATTATAATAACCTTTCAAAGCTTCTGTTTTGACACATTTTATA
>NC_056729.1:759003216-759043216 GCF_019279795.1 Protopterus annectens | reverse complement strand
CCTGACTTCCTCATACAATACCACAACTCCTCTCTAGGCACCCTGTCATATGCTTTCTTTAAGTCTACAAAAACACAATGCAACTCCTTCTGACATTCTCTGTACTTTTCCATCAACACTCTCAGAGCAAACATCGCATCTGTAGTGCTCTTTCCAGGCATGGAACCATTCTGCTAATCACTAATCATCACGTCTCTTCTTAACCTTGCTTCCACTACTCTTTCCCACAACTTCATGCTGTGACTGATCAATTTAATCCCCCAGTAATTACGACAGCTCTGCACATCACCCTTATTCTTAAAAATCGGTACCAAAACACTTTTTCTCCATTGCTCAGGCATCCTCTCATTTTCCAAGATTTCATTAAACAATCTAGTTAAAAACTCCACTGCCATTTCATCTAAACTCCTCCATGCTTCCACAGGTATGTCATCTGGGCCAACAGCCTTTCAATTCTTCATTCTCTTCATAGCTATCCTTACTTCCTCCTTGCTAATCCATTGTACTTCATGATTCACTATCCCTACATCATCCAACCTTCTCTCCCTCTCATTCTCTTCATTCATCAACCCCTCAGAGTACTCTTTCCATCTCCTCAACACACTCTCCTCGCTTGTGAGTATATTTCCCTCATTATCCTTTATCACCTTTACCTGCTGCACATCTTTCCTAGCTCAGTCCCTCTGCCTAGCCAATCGATACAGGTCCTTTTCTCCCTCCTTAGTGTCCAACCTTTCATACAACTCTTCATATGCCTTATCCTTAGCCTTCTCCACCTCTCTCTTTGCCATGCACCTCATCTCCTTATACTCCTGTCTACTTTCTTCATCTCTCTGACAATCCCACTTCTTCTTTGCCAACCTCTTTCTCTGTATACTCTCCTGTACTTCCTCATTCCACCACCATGTCTCCTTGTCATCCTTCCTCTGTCCAGATGTGATACCAAGCACCTTTATAGCCGTCTCCCTTACTAGCTCTGCTGTAGTTACCCAGCAATTTGGTAACTCTTCACTGCCATCCAGTGCCTGTCTTAACTCATTCCTGAACTCCACCTCACAATTACCCTTTTTCAATTTCCACCATTTGATCCTTGGTGCTGCCCTCGCACTCCTCCTCCTCCTCTTAATCACCAACGTCATCCTACAAACCACCATCCTATGCTGCCTAACTACACTTTCTCCGGTTACCACTTTACAGTCTCCAATCTCCTTCAAACTGGCCCTACTACATAAGATATAATCCACCTGTGTGCATCTTCCTCCACTCTTGTATGTCACCCTATGCTCCTCCCTCTTGTTAAAATATGTATTCACCACAGCTATGTCCATCCTTTTCGCAAAATCCACTACCATGTGACCTTCTACATTTCTTTGTTTAACACCATACCTACCCATCACTTCCTCATCCCCTCTGTTCCCTTCACCAACATGCCCATTGCAATCTGCTCCAATCACCACTCTCTCGCCCTTGGGTACAGACATCACCACTTCATCCAATTCACTCCAAAATTTTTCTTTCTCATCCAATGCACACCCAACTTGTGGAGCATATGCACTAACAACATTCATCATTACACCATCAATTTTCAACTCCATAAACATTACTCTATCCGACACTCTTTTCACCTCCAAAACACTATTAGCAGATGGTTCCTTCAGAATAACTCCTACGCCATTTCTCCTTCCATCCACACCATGATAAAACAATTTGAACCCACCTCTGATACACCTAGCCTTACTCCCCTTCCATCTGGTCTCTTGCACACACACTATACCAACCTTCCTTCTGTCCATCATATCAGCTAGCTCTCTCCCTATACCAGTCATACTGCCAACATTCAAAGTTCTGACCCTCACTACCACAGTCCTAGCCTTTCTCCTCTCTTCCTGTCTTTGGCCATGTCTTCCGCCTCTTCTCCTCCTTCGGCCAACAGTAGCCCAATTTCCGCCAGCACCCTGTTGGCTAACAGTACTGGTAGTGGTCGTTGTTAACCCGGGCCTCGACCGATCCGGTATTAAATATATATATATATATATATATATATATATATATATATATATATATATATACCCCCTGCTAATTAAATATACTAACTCCGGGATTGCACTACAGTGAGGAAAATGGTAAGTATAATGTGATCACCATTTAAATGCTTCTAAATTTCAAAATTTCAGTTTTATGGTCTTAACCCTAAGACATTCAAAGTTTTGAAATGTTGAAATTTAGAAGTAGACCCATATCTCTCTCTCTCTCTCTCTCTCTCTCTCTCTATATATATATATATATATATATATATATATATATATATATATATACACACACATATATATATATATATATATATATATATATATATATATATATATATATATATATATATATATATATATATATATATATATATGTAGCTAGATAGCTAGATATAGATATATAGACAGATATCTGTTTATCCACATATGTGTATATGTACTGTCACACATACACACACACACACACACACACACACACACACACACACACACACACACACACACACACACACACACACACACACACACACACACACACACACACACACACACACACACACACACACACACACACACACACACACACACACTCACCCATGCATACACACATATATACTAAAATGATTTGCTGACCTCTTAAACTCATAGAGTCATATAATATAAAGCAAACTGGAATCAGTCTGGAGAAAACACCGACAAAATATATATATTTGAACTGAGAGCACACATGAGTTTCTGTTTTACTAAGAATCCATAGACAAAATATAGAGGAAGTACCTCTTATCCTAATAAAAGGAGACATCTTCAGACACAGAAATTACTTGCATCAAATATTTGAATAGTTGGTGTGAAGAAGTCCAACAAAAGCACTGAGATTTACTACCATTATATTTGCGAGTCTGAATATTTTTGTGTGTGTTTGTGCATGTGTACATGTACTTGGTCTTGGATGTGTGAATGTATATTATACAGCGGTAGCTTGTTAACATTCAGAAATGTGCATGTTGATTGGTCAGTCCAACCAGTGTGCCCACTGTAAATTAAGCATATACAAGTAGAAAAATGTTTGGTTGCCCAGACTTTCATCTATTAATATATGCTATGGCTATGCAGTTTTCTTGAGCTAAGAGGTCAAGAGTTACATACAGAGGGCAGAGAAAATACAAGGAAAATCAGAACGTTATGCAAAACTAATAAAATGTACCTGATTTTCCTTGTATTTTTGCCCTATCTCTCGCATTCCTCTAAGCCAAACAGATTTCACAGTTTGTTTGTTTCATTTTTTTTTTTTAAATCAGCTGAGTTATTCCTTTCTCTTTTTGCTTGTTTTTCAAATCACAGATGTACTGCATACATGTAGGAACGTAAGTCCCATACACATGTGCAGTACATCAACAAAGCAGCAGAATAGGAAACAAAATGAAAGAACACTACTGCACAATTATACAATGACATTATTTAAGAAATGTAAATAATAACTTTCTTAAATAATGTCATTGTATAATAGCAATGGGTGTAATATATTAAAGCTTTATCCAAGGTTCCCTTTGTTTAATCACTCAAGCTTTGCCCTTGTGATTAAACCACACCAACCATGGGTAAATCTACAATATACCACACCCATTCATTGGTTATTGCTATATTATACACTTGTGCTTGTGTGTGTGTGTGTGTGTGTGTGTGTGTGTGTGTGTGTGTGTGTGTGTGTGTGTGCACGTGTGACTGTGTGTGTGTGTGTGTGTGTGTGTGTGTGTGTGTGTGTGTGTGTGTGTGTGTGTGTGTGTGTGTGTGTGTGTACTTGTGTGTTTGTGCAAGTGCATGTGAGATCACATATTCTCTTTTAGTGTGGTAATTTCTAAAGCATATCCCAGCACACAGTAAGGCATCTCAGACATAGCACTGGTGCATTGTTAGCGTTGTCACTTCACAGCAAGAGGTTCTCTGATTTGATTCTCGGTTGGAGTGCCTTCTGTGTAGAGTCTGTTTCCTTCCATATTACAAAGACATATGTCAGGAGTGTTTCTCTCTGGTCCTCTGCTGAAAATTGACTTCATTCCAAGCCGAACTTTCCCGGCAAACAAATGTTAAATAAATGTATCCATGTGTTTATTATTTGTCCCTGTTTAAGGCAATGCTAGCAATTCTTTTTGATGCCCTTGAAGACTACACCCAGTAAAAATTTGTTGTGTTCGTGTTTTTATAAATGATGGAACGTTTATGTTTGCCCAAAAGCTGGAGCTTCAATATCTGCACCAGACAAAATTTAATTGAACAGAATTAAACTGAAGAGATGAAAACCATTTTTGTTGCACCATTTTTTCATCATTCAGACACACTCACAGTTTTGAGCATCTGATTATTCACATCTACTCCATCATTTTATATTCTTGAAAACAGCATCCAGATTATACCACAGAGTGTCCTGCATGTGCTGCATCTTATCATTTGCCCTATATGTATGTTGGTAAGCAAGTATACTGTTTTTTAAAAGCCTGAAATATTGCAGCAATGTTTTTATTTTAGGGTGTCCTCAGGGAAAAAAATGCTTTTACTTTTATTTTGGTGATTTTATCACTGCTAAACTTCTTTCCTAGTGCTGAAGGTGGGCTTAACTCAACGTGCTCTGTAAAATACAAAACAAAAAACAAACAAAAAAAAACATAAAACATATTCCTTCTCAAAAGAAGTACCCATTATAGGAATTACAGTCAGTATGCACTTGAATAGTGACATTGTTTGGAGCTGTAGTTTCATGCAAAAAGTGTGATGCACTTTGCTGAATTTGTATTTATTTATTCATTTATTTAATTATGTACGTTTTAATCATTTATTTAGTTAGGTAGTTATTCATTCATTCACTCTGAGTGTGACATTAGGTTTTCCTAAATAGACTGCAAATATCTAGGCATACTATACATCAGTTAACATGTAACCTTTACGTAAAAAAAATATTTAGATATGGCTTCATTACATAACTATTTGAGCTAGTTTCTAATCTAATATAATATATGTAAGATATCAGAAGTATTAGAAACCTATACTTCTCAGAATTTTGGACAATTGATTCAAGTGACCTATACATAGCTGTGCATATAGATCATGGACTTTATCTATCCCATTTCATTAGGAAAACTAAATCACGGTCACAAGTTGCCTGTGTTACTCAGGGTGCATAATACTTATATGTTCATAGGAGTTTACTAGGTTAGCGACCACAAGGGCCTTTTTAAGCCTAGCCATGCATTCCAAATCTCTGAGAAGTTTTGATACCCTTGTTAAGTGTAAGCAAGAGCCTGGGAGATCAACCATTTACTGGTTACCTGTTTCCATTAGAGACATAAGTGCCAAACCAGGGATGAATTTCCGGTTTCCCATTCAATTGTTCAAGTTGCACTTGAACTGGGTTAGGGAGGATCTCTGTTTCACATGGATGGGAAGCCTGCTACATAGATGGGGTAGTCTCTGAGATATATACCTAGCTCTCCAACAGGTCCTATTTATATCACAGGCAAGATTTTTTAAATATAAGTTCATAGGTTCATACTAGGCTAACTGTTCTTATGGACCACTTTGAGCCTAGTCAGTTACCCTATGTGAGAATCAAACCCTGCACCTTGGGTCTGTAAGTTAAACACCTTAACAATTATGCCAACCTCCCACAAATTTGAGACAAACAGGTGCATCATAGATTAGCATTAGGCTAATTGCTCATGTGGGCCATTTTATCCTACTCAGTTACCCCTTGTGAGAATCAAACCTTGTGCCTTGTTTCTGTAAGGTAACCACCTTAACCATTATGCCAGTCTACCACCAAAATGCATAACCATTGCACAGGGGTAGCCCATACAGGCTTGTCTGATGTGCTGCATGGGGATATATTTACACACACACACACACACACACACACACACACACACAGTTGGATGATGTGAGATTAGAACACCTACCTATATAGTAGTACACAGTATATTTTGCAGTACTTATAGCATGTGCCACACACACATGTCAGAGATGTATTTGCAGTTTCCCAACCATTCATCTAGGTGGTATTTTAAGATGTTTTGAAACTATTTTGTTTAATGTGAAGAGGTGTCTATTAAACAGGAAGGGAATTCTTTGGAAGAGATCTCTATTCTGCCAGTAAATTCTGCTTATGTTAACAGAATAAATTATAATACCACAGATAAATAAAAATATAACAGAATTAATAGGCTAATAATAGCAGTACAAGTGTTAAACAATAATCTAAAGAATTATAGCAAAAAAGACAGTAAGGCTGATGAACACAGAAAAAGGCAAGACTCAGATCTAATCGTTACAATTAGTGAATTAAATAAAGAGACAAAATCTGTAGTAAGTTCAGACTGCAGGAGTGATAATGCAAATGTATATAATATGTCGGATGACCAAGATTCTGAGTAGAGTAGCCATGACAGTACAAATCTTAATGAGAGCTGTGCGATAAACAAATAGGGATAGCAGATAGCAGCAAGAGGGAAAGATGAAAGAGGGTGACATTACTGAAGATTTGGATATATCATGTTTATTCAAGACAGAATGTAAGAAGAATGAAAGGGATAAAGATGCAATCATTTAATGGGATTGCGGATATGATGATAATAAATTACATTAACGTAAGTAAAGATGGAACTAGGATAAGGCAAATAAGTGAGTTTTTTGGAAAGGTGCAGATGGAGATAGCACACATACAAGAGTCCAGAACTGATATTTTTCAGGGAAGGCAAGAGATGCAAGATATTAGAGATGAAGGACAACTTTTGGCTATCGTGTTGTGAGAAGTAGACACAGGAGTTGTTTGTAACCTACATAACAAACAACAGAGCTAAATTTTCTTCGAGAATTTGATAAATTTGGTCACCATAATAGAGTAGTGAGATCAGATTTAGTGGGCAAAAGAGAAGACAAAGAAAAGTTCAAGTTGTTGAATTGCCTTTCATTCCAATGAGGTAGCTCTATATTTGTATAAAAATAGAAAAGCAGTCCAGCTGCAGAGTTAGAACATCCCTGACTCTTTCCTGGGACCAGATGCATATGAGGCTTAGGATGATGAAAAAAGAGGTTCATTTTAAATTAGGACAGCATCAAGGGAAACTTATACCCCCAGGTAGACAGGGCAATGACAATTTGTTCTGTTTTAACCCAACTTAAGTTAATTACTTATACCCCCAGGTAGATAGGGCAATGACAATTTGTTCTGTTTTAACCCAACTTAAGTTAATTACTTATACCCCCAGGTAGATAGGGCAATGACAATTTGTTCTGTTTTAACCCAACTTAAGTTAATTACTTATACCCCCAGGTAGATAGGGCAATGACAATTTGTTCTGTTTTAACCCAACTTAAGTTAATTACTTATACCCCCAGGTAGATAGGGCAATGACAATTTGTTCTGTTTTAACCCAACTTAAGTTAATTACTTATACCCCCAGGTAGACAGGGCAATGACAATTTGTTCTGTTTTAACCCAACTTAAGTTAATTACTTATACCCCCAGGTAGATAGGGCAATGACAATTTGTTCTGTTTTAACCCAACTTAAGTTAATTACTTATACCCCAGGTAGATAGGGCAATGACAATTTGTTCTGTTTTAACCCAACTTAAGTTAATTACTTATACCCCCAGGTAGATAGGGCAATGACAATTTGTTCTGTTTTAACCCAACTTAAGTTAATTACTTATACCCCCAGGTAGATAGGGCAATGACAATTTGTTCTGTTTTAACCCAACTTAAGTTAATTACTTATATCCCCAGGTAGACAGGGCAATGACAATTTGTTCTGTTTTAACCCAACTTAAGTTAATTGTGAAACCCACTGCATACTAAAGGGACCTTTGAGATTCTTGCTGGAATCTATATCTCAGATTAACTTTGATTTATATTCCATAAAATAGATCAACAGATAAACAACATGTCAGATAAGTAGGACTGAGGAGTTCAGAATGCATGTTTCCCCTGCATTCCGAACACCTCGAATCTCTAATTTTGGGTGACTTGAGAGGATGTACTAGCTGAATTGGCATGACAATTTAGGGCAGGAAAATGCATCATGTTGATGACTATGTTACAGGATTTTGGTAGCATATTTTTCCTTAAGGAAATTGATGTTATAAACATACATAAGGGGTAGATAATATTGACTAAACCAATAAGAATCAGAACAACTAGAAATATGTGGCCTCAGTAGAAAATCATAAGAAATATACCCTTAATCCATTAGATCACACTTAAGGTTTATTTTCAAATATTATACGGTGACAGAGAAATAGTCATGGCTGTTTAGAGCAGTTTATTTTGTACTTAGGAGAAGTCTTCCATTCTCTTTCTCAGAAACCGGTATCAGAACAAAATTATGGCTGATCAAAACAGTATCTTTGTAAAATACTCATATTAGTGCTGTGTACATTACTTTGAGGAAAATTTCAACCAGAAAAAATATAGTTATGAGAGTAAAAGATTAAACGGAGACAAGATGGTGTAAGAACAAGTCCTTTGTTTGAGAAGGTGGAGAATACCTTTGACTATTATGGTCATACCTGTCTGAACTTGTGTTTAACTGAGAAAATAAATTTAGCCAAAATAATATTCTGCGTATAAAGAGAACATTTGGAATCTTTGGGCAATAGATGATAATGATAGCATCTGCTCCATTGCCTTTTGAGGTTTCTATGGTCACTAATTAAGGAAAGAACAGTACCGATGTGATTGCAAAACAACTGTGCAGCACATACCAGATGGCATTCCAGTGAAAAATATGAGTGCATATCATTGTAATAACAAGGAGGTTATGACGAGCATCATTGTCATCTTTGCAACTACAGTATGCTGACCTAGAACACACTGATGCATTCGGATTAGCAAATATTAAAGTAAAACTCAGTAAATTATCTGCAAAGGCAGATCTCATGTTCAGAAAACAGTCTTATTTCATAGATGCAACATACACTCATATGCAGACACACACGCGCACACATACACACACACACACACACACACACACACACACACACACACACACACACACACACACACACACACACACACACATGCATACACACACATCTCATATTTATAAAATCCTGTAAATATATATATATATATATATATATATATATATATATATATATATATAAAATTGGTTATATATTTCTGAAGGAATGCCAGAGTGGCATGAATAAGTTTTTCAGTGTGGATAAGGACCCTTTTTTGAGAAATGCAGATGTGGGAAGATATAGGAACATGGGCACAAAAGTATTGGTATGCAATGGAACACAATAGACAGACATCACATGCAATGCTCTCTAAAAGTTGAAAAACAAATAAGGAAGGGCCTACAAGGAAAGACACTCACAAATAAATGATGAAAAGATAATGGAAGGTGTAGGGTTAACACACAATATATGTAAAAGGGAGAGTAAAACAAAATTTGTGCCTGCATGTTGTGAATAGAAACTAATATTGTATGCATAACTATATTGTCTATGTACGTGCTGTGAATCCATCACTGAAAACTGGCATGCAGAGTATGGTGCTGTTTCTCCACCATATGTAACTGCTTCTGGTCATAAGAAATGTAGCACAGTGGAAGTCAGTACATACTGACTTTGGAGACTCAAAGGATTGCTTGGAAACTATTACTGCATATCTATGCAACCCTGCATATGTCTGCTGATAGACTGACACTGCAGAATGGAAGCAGTACCCTGCAATGGACAGTGGATATCAGGTGACACAACAGTAGCGAAAGTGTAAGATGCATTCAGATATTTATTTATTTATTGCTATTAGGCAGCTGTGTATGTTGCCAGGCCTCATGGATGAGATATTCTTCATTTCTTCAGCAGAATTTTTTTCATTATGGTATTGTCTTTGAGCACAACATCATGAAGCGTTAACATGTGCCATATTGGTTGAGGATCATGCAAATGAAGCCAACAAGGAAGTTTACCATGTTGCATCACTGCAATATTTATATTGTTCAGAGCAACATAGTCCTCTTGTCTGTCATTGCTGATGTTTATTGTAAGGATATGTGGCTGTTCTTCCAGGTGTTTTGCAGGTAGACTGCCTCCTTATGTGTTATTGTCATGGTATACTACTATGCATTGTGAAAACCATATAGCACCATTGTATATGCACTGTATGTGTGTGTGTCTCAATATCTTTCCTTCACATAGTTTGCTCCTAGCATTTTATTGGAAGTGGTGTTATGAATGTGGTCATACTAACATGATCACAGAAATGTTTGTCTTTTAATGCTATATAGTGCTATACTTCTATGTCTGCCACTATTGTATCATATATTTGAGGCTGTTGTAATACTGTAAATACTGTAGATTGACTGTGGTATAATTTATATGCATTACTGAGTGTTGCATCTCCAACTATGTAGTCCATATCCTTCTGTACTAACCACTATACATATATCACACTGTCTTCTCATCTGTACTTAATACCAGTCAGCAGCCCTCCCATTCCACCCTGTATAAAAACACCATGTGTACCATACACATTAAGTGTCACTTTGAGCACTATCGCTTCACTGGGTTCACTATGAAATCTCAAAATACTGAAATCCCGAATTTCAGTATTTTGAAATTACATAGTCGAAACCTTAAAATCCCAAAAACCCATAAATGCGAAACTCAAAATCCCGAACCTACACTACACACAGAGCACACACATAAACATGCACACAACTTCCCCCCACAAGCACACAAACAAACCTAGGCCACATATAAGCAGGGGGGCAAGTGCCCCTGCACCCCTCACACCCCGTGTGTGTGTGTGTGCGTGTGTGTGTGTGTGTGTGTGTATATACATATATATATATATATATATATATATATATATATATATATATATATGTATTTGTGTTTATGTGATACTGTGTTCTGATGTAATGACATATCCACCCTGGAGGCACATCACAGGAGCACACACACACACACACACACACACACACACACACACACACACACACACACACACACACACACACACACACACACACACACACACACACATGCACTGGAACTAGTATAATACTATTTCACCTATATATCCAGTAGTGAACTTTGATCTCTTCTTGTGTCACCCAGGTAACTGTCTAGATCATCTCAGACAGGTAATGTTACAGTGGAATCAAGACCTAGTGTTCCAGCTTTGGATACAAGGTTTTAATTATTAGACTGCAATGAAATAGGGCTTATAACATCTTGAGCCTATGACAAACTTTGTAATATTGTAAGTACCTATAGTTATCAATACTACATTCTATGCAACAATTATCCAATTGTTATGTTACTTGCTAATAAGAGACAGTCCTTACTCTGGAGTAAACAGATGCATACACAGGTACACACTACCTTCTGGGCACAGCAGCACATTACTCAATAACGCGATGCTTCCTTAAGTCTATATGGACAGATTCAGGACAACAAAGCCAGTCACCACTAGCTGTGGACATTTACATTTCAGCCTTTTTATGGCCTCGTCAGCACAGCATAAGTGGACTGCTTGGAATCACATCCTGTTGTAAAATTGTCTTCAGATCGATAGCTGTTTGAACACACCCAAACAAGTTGATGGCTGCAAAATTAAAACTTCATCTACCTAGTTACAAAAGGTGCAGAACATAGTACTTAACAATAGCACCACTGCACAAATCTAGATATTAGACTATCAGCTTGTAGATTATTACAAGCGTAACCAGTAATTAGAGGTCAGATTAAAACCATGTAGCCTGCATTTATGAGATAAAGACCTTAACCATTATGTCAAACATTCCCTGTTATACTTTGTGATAATAAAATTACATCCTCCATCTAGGTGAAGAGATACAGACATAGGTTTCACATCACCCACTTGGCACAGTGGTATAGAACCCAATAACAACATGGTACCTTATTTACAGAAAAAGTAGCAATGCATAGTACAATCAATCATTTGCAACAGATATGAAACAGATGAGCACAAAACGGATTACATGGTGGCCTGGTGAAAATTGACATTACATGTTAATAAGCAGATTATACTGTGAAAACAATTATAGCAAGTAAGAGGGAATACAATAGTAAACTACTATTGGTAAAACAAACCTTTATTTGAATTAACTGTATAACATGTCAAATGGTGACTCATTTTCCATATGATGCATACCCTTGCTACTGCTCTAGTTTATTAGCAAATTATAATAGTTATCCATTGGTTTTACTTCTTGGCAATAACAGACGAGTACCACACAGGGGAGAAGAGATATACCATAGATAACACAATACCTGCTGAGTATCATAACACAGTATTCAGAGCTTCCCTGTGCCTGGCTTAGACATCTGTGACTACAAGATTTTGGATTGCACCTAAAACCATCTGTGGACCTACAAAGCTGATATAATTTTTTTCATATTTTTTGCACTTGCTGTAGCTATCTTAGTGCTATTTAACAGTTCTGTGCTACATTTATTGATTTGGGTGCATTTATCTTTGTTTTTCCATCTGCACTTGTTAAAGAAATGCCATATGTTTGTTATTGTATTGTTCTTAGGTTGCATTCCTAACCTCCTCTGATACTGATACTGAAAAGCTGTCCTGAGTTTGCCAAAATATTTCTACATTTTGCCAAGTTTTTCTGTGTTTGTAGAAGGTTTCCTACTTATGTGCACATTTTTCTGTACACAAACATTAATTTGTCAGGGTGTGTGAGCATATTTATAAGGATTCCTGATACTGCAGGAGTTCTCCATTTTGTTGTAAAAATATTTGTTACTGCACTTGAGTTCAAAATCCATTTGTTTTATATTAAGAGGTTAGGGTTTTATTCTGTAGCGGGCTGATTCAATCCATCAGAGTTGGGAACTGCTAGTGGAAGGCTTACTGTGTGTTTATTTAAAATGGCCTGAGGGCTTAACCTTGTAAAAGATTTTCATCTTGTTGGTATGAAAACCTTACATGTTTGTGAGACTGTGCTCATTTATTCAGAGTTTCCTTGTGCCTGGCTTGGACACCTGTGACTACAAGATCTTGGATTGCACCTAAAACCCTTTGTAGATCTACAAAGCTGATATAACTATTTTTTTGTACTTGCTCTATCTCAGTGCTATTTAACAGTTCTGTGCTACACTTATTTATTTAGTTGAATGTAACACTCTTTTTCAGCCTGCACTTGTTAAATAAATGTCATTTGTTTATTACTGTACTGCTCTTTGGTCATTTTAACAGTATTCTGATATTTTATATCCTCCTCTGACACTGCAAAAGCTGTTCCACATTTACCAAAGCTCTTTAGAGTTTGCTAAAATATTTCTAAGTTTTGCAAAGATTTTCTGTGTTTGTAGAATTTTTCCTACATTTGTGTACATTTTTCTGAACACAAATGTACATTTCTCAAGGTCTGTGAGCTTATTTCCAAAGATTCCTGATATTGCAAGAGTTCTGCCTTTTGCAGTAAAAGCATTTCTTACTGTACTTGAGCTCAAAATCAGTTTGTTTTATATTAGGAGGGTTTTATTCTGCACTCTGGGGGGGGGGCAGAGGGCTGATTCCACCCATCTAGGTCAGGAAGTGCTTATGGAAGGCTTATTGTGTGTTTATTTGTTTGACATGAAGGATTAGATGTGCAAAAGTGTTACATCCAGCTGGTATAACAGTCTAGTATATAGGCAAACCTCTCCAGTTGAAAATCTCCTATAGGAAACAATCTTTATAGTCTCCCATTGTTCTTATACAGCTCAAAGAGCTTCCAGTTTATGCAGATGGCAGCACCACTGCTGGTCATCTTATAGTATTCTACTAAACTTTTATTGAGACCTTTAAGTGACTCTCTTCTCTTCCTTCAAATCTACTAAAGTTCTGGTATAATGGACAGGAGCTTCCTTTTCATCTCTGTTTCTGGACTGGTGGAGATGGGTATTCTGAGGCAGTGTAGTAACTGCCTCAGGTTTACTGACAACCATTTAATTTTAGAACAGAGAGGTGTACATATATGGTGTCATTGGAGTCAAAGCTCTCACAAGCACGAAAAATGCAAACCAGTTTGCCAGCATTATACCGAAAAAACTCTCTCCCAGCACTAAGGAACAAACACTTAGCTTCATAGGTTAACAGGTGTGTACTAGGCTAATGGCTCTGGAGTCTTTACAAGCCTAACCCATAGAAGTGCCCTGGAATTGTGCTGCCCTATGTTAGATCCCAGTACCTCTATCAAGTAGAGCCACTGGAGTGATTCCCAGGGTGAAATTTCTATTTCCTATCCACTCATCAAGATTTCTCTTGAAGGGGGCCAGTGAGGTGTTCTGCTTGACATGTATGGGAAGTCTATTCCACAGCATGGGCAGTCTATGGGTAATGAACCTGTCCCTCCAGAATGTTCTGTTAATTGTGGTAATGAGGTTGAGGTCTCTGGAGAGTGTGGTGCAGAGGGATTGGGATTTCTTTACATGTAGCATTTCTAACAGAGCTGGGTCAGACATGGCTTTGTAAGTCAAGCAGAGATCTCCTCTTAGTAGATGATTTGAAGCAGAGAATAGCTGGAGTTTTTTGAGTCTGTCCATGTAGGACATGTGTTGAAGGCCTAGGATCCTCTTCATGAGGTACTTTTGTGGCCTCTCCAGCGGATTCAGGTGTCTAGTGAGGTACATGCCAAATGGGGCATTATACTCTATATTTGGTCTAATGAGGGAAGAGTAGAGAGAAATGATGACCTCTTTCTTCCTGGATGCAGAACCCTTGGTAATGAGATGTGCCACACAAAAGGACTTTCTGACCACAGTAGCAATGTGGTGGTCTTAGGATAGGTTGCTGTTAACCTGTGTCCCAAGATCTCTTATAACACCTTCAGTATTCAGTGGGTTCCCATCAATGTGGTAATTAGTGGGAACTGAGTTTTTCCCAACAGGGATGACAACGCATTTTTTGGCATTAAGCTTAAGGTCATGGTTTCAACACCTGTCATTGGTCTCAGTAAGGTCTTTCTGTAGGATGTCTGCATCACTTGCAGAGATAATAATGGCTCCCAGCTTGCAGTCATCTGTGAACTTGGTCAGCCAGAGTCCCTCCATGTTGGCATGGACTTCTGAGAAGTAGATGCCAAACAGAAGAGGACCCAGGGCCAATCCCTGTGGGACTCCACTCAGGACTGGTTGGCAGTCTGACTTGGAGTCCACTACTTTCACACGGTGGGTTCTGTCTGTGAGTCAATTTGCAACCCACCTAATGATATAGGAGTTGATGACTAGTTTGGTGAGTTTATCAATACTTTCTGAGTGAGAAATGGTATCAAAGGCCTTGGCCAGGTTGCGGTAGGCTGTATGAACTGCCTTACCTTCATCTACAGCTCTGGTGACTGACTCAAAGACGTCAACCAGGTTGAGCAGGCATGATCTACCTTTCACAAAACCAAACTGCATGGAGTTTGGAGTTTCCCTATATCCTTGTTAATTAGGTCCATGATGATGTGCTCCATAGCCTTACATATCAGACTCATCAGGCTAATGGGGCAATAATTTCCAGGGTCTGTAGTCACTCCTCCTTTATGGAGCGGGATGGCTGTAGCAGTGTGTCATTTGGTAGGGACAAAGCCTGAGTGAACAGGGCACACAGATGTGGTGCTAATTCACTTTGTAATTCATGTATAACACAGCCAGATATATTCTTGGGTCTCAAGGAAGCTGTATTCTTGGTCTTGGACAATGCATCTTTAACCTGTGCTGCAGTAATGCTGGGTGCCTGGCATTCTTCAAGTATTGCAATTGGTCCTTTAGTGGGGGAGAGAGGGGTAAAGTTGGCACTGAATCGGTCGGCCAGTATGTTGGCAATATCTGTTGGCTCAGTATAGGAGGTACCATTGTGCAGTAACTCAGAGCAAATCTGGGTACTGCTGTGGAGATTCTTGATATAACTATAGAAGACTTTGTTGTTGTTTTTAGTGTCTACATTAATTCTGCATTCATAGGTGGCTTTGGAGGTTTTGATGAGGGATCTCAACTTTTTGTTGAGACTAATAAAGGAATTTTTCCAGTCTTGGGACTTCACCTTTTTCTGCAACAGTTTCTTCCTTCTGTTGTAGAGTTTATTAATGGCAGGGGACCACCAGATTGGCTTCCTGTTTTTTGTAGGAGAGTGTCATGGTTCTGTTGGGTATGGCTAGTTCCATGCATTTATGTACGTGTTCATACAGTGCATTGGTGTATGATTCAGCAGCCACGCATCTATCTTCTATAAGCATGGGTGCCATTAAGTTAGCCACATCTCTTTTTAGGAGTCCAAAGTCAGCTTTGGAGAAGTTTTTCATGGTGGATACCTTTACGGGGGGTGTAGGTGAGATGTGGATTTCCATGGTGATAAGTTTGTGGTCGGATCTAACCAGGGAGCAATTGAATATTGGTGTAGAGCAATGGTTGCCCATGTTAGTAATAACCAGGTCATGGATGTTGCTTCCTTTAGTGGGGGCAAGAATAAGCTGGTCAAGGGCATTGGAATTGATGAATTCCAGGAAGCATTGTGCCAATGCATTGGTGCATGATTAGTTTTCCCAGTTGATGGAGAGGTAGTTGAAGTCACCTAGTATGAGAGTGTTGAGTTGGATCTTAATAGTTTTCAGGGTGCTTAGGAATGTGGAGTGAGAGTCTTGGGACATAGTTGGGGACCTATAGCAGGCTACAACCTGAATCGCTGTCTTACCCAATGTTATTTGTACCTGGAGTATCTCAGAACCATTATGCTGGGCTACTAGTCTGGAGGTGTGTATATTCTTTATGAATATGGAGATGCCACTGCCTTTGGAGCTTTGGTCCATGTTTTGGGGCCAAAAGGTGTGGAACGAGTTATAGCCTGGTAGTGCAGAGGCGCCTTCTGCTGCTTTAATCCAGGTCTCTGTTACAGCACACATGTCAATGTTCTCTATTTTGAAGAGTGCTTCAAGTGAGTGTATCTTGAGATTTAGACTTCTAGCGTTGAGCAGTATGACCCTCAGATTACATTTATTTATAGCTATTATGGTGGTAATTTGGGCTTTGGAACACCACCTAAAAAAGGCACTATAGGGGTGGCAAGAGCCTTAGTCAGTTCCTGGAAACCCAGCGGAGACAAATGCATTGAGGTCTGTCAATCATGTCATCCCAAGCAGACAGATACTGGATCACCTTAGAATGACACCAGAAACTTAGCCAATTGTTGAAGTCAATCATTTTTTTGTTTTTACTGGTGTGTCATTCTGGTGATGGTAGGATGCTGCTCAGGGCTAGGGTCATACCTGCCTGGACCATATAATGTGAGAGCTCCACCATGTCTCTTTTCATGTTGTCCAGGAAGGTGCATCTCAGATCATTCACACCACCATGGACAATGGTAGAGTCATACTTGTACTTGTAGAGTGACCTGTGTGCGTGTGTTATGTATCAGATTCTGGCGCCTGATAGACAGCTGACTGTTACCTTCTCCTTATTCAACCTAGTGAGTGGGACATCAGTGTGCCTCACTATTGAGTTACCTATGATTATTGTATTGGGCAAGCTGTTTTGCCTTAGGTGCTTAGATTGAGGGGCACACTGTGTCTTGTGGTTTGTGCTGCATTGTGGTGGTCGAGTGCATTTCTGCCTTAGAGGTCTCTGCTGTTTTGGTAGATTTCTATTGAGAGCTTCTGCAAAGGTGGGTGTGTGGTTTGTGTTTTTATGTGAGAGCTGTGATGGTAGGTGTTCTGGAGGGCTATGTGTTTCATTTGGTGTGGTACAGGTGCTGACCTTCTCCTCTTGACCAGCTATTCCGGTCTTGGCTGGAGAGTACATGGCTTCCTGTTTAGAGATATAAGTGCATCTCTCACAAGTCTGGGTGTTGTGAGGTAAGAGGAGAGGGTTGTCTGCGTACATGAGACAGTTGCTACACTGCCTCAGAATGCCCAAGTTCACCAGGTTAATAGAAGAAAGCACAGGAAACTGACTTTTAGACATACCAGGAGTGCAGTGTTACTCATATATATAATCTGCCCAAACCTGCAAGACCTCCTAAAAGCATGTTTCAGTGGCTCCACACACACTCAAAAGGTAGCACCTCACACAACACATAACTCTGAAAATCCTACTAACTCCATTTCCAAGCCCATAAGGCAATGTAAAACACAAGCAAATATTCTAATTATTGGGGGATTCCATTGTAAGACATATTAATGTCCCCTTTACCAGGTTAAACAAGTAGAATATTACAGTGAACTGTTTGTCAGAAGCCAGGATTCACTAGAACACCCATGCACTTAAGTCTTTAAACCACAAGTACCAATATGGCACAGTCATAGTCCATGTAGGTGTATATGACCTAAGATGTACTTCAATGGACTATATGTAGAGAGACATGATGGAGCTCTCTGAATATGTGTCCAAGGTAGGTATGAATCTAGCCTTGAGTAGTGGGTCTGTATTAGTTCATTAAATGGTCATTCAGTGAAGTCCCATTTGTTGAACACCTATTTATCGAAACCACTCTTTAGTAAATGGTGGATTTTCACTAGGGCAAACCAGCAGTTGGCCATTGGTTGGATAACCACTTCTTTACCCTAGTGAAAATCTGCCATTTGCTGAAGATTGGCTTCAGTAAATACGTGTCCAACAAATGGGTATTTATTGAATAGCCATTTGATGAACTAATATAGACCCTTGAGTAGCAGCCTACCTTCACTAGTGATGATCCCACAGTATCAGCCAAAAATGATTGACTTCAACAATTGGCACTTAGTTTCTGGTGTCACAATAGGGGAATCCAATATCTATCAGCCTGGGAAAGCTTGAACAACAAACCATGATGCTTTGCTAGAGATGGTTTGCACTTCTCACCGCTTGGCTTCTGGATACTGGCAAAAACTTTATCTATCCCCATAGTGTTTTTATTTAGGCCATGCAAAATTGTTAAACCCACCAATAGAACAAAAATCACTCATGTCCACCTAATGCCACTGCTGCTCAATGCTAGGAGTTTAAATTTAAAAAAAAACTGCACTCCCTGGAAGCACTCCTCACTCTGGAGATATATGTGTGGTCACAGAAATATGGTTTAGAACCATGGAAAGCACCCCAACTATCAAAGGCTACAATGCCTTTTTTACATTTCAACCCCTTCAGCTCAGAATAAAACAAAGGGAGGAGGTGTCTCAGTGTTCATAAAAGACAAGTGCACTGTCAGACTGGTCCATCAATGTGACTCTCTTGAGCTTCTCCATGCCAAACTAACCATAACTGCACCTCTATCATATCTTTGCTACAGATACCCTAACATGAGTGTGGAAAACCACACCTCCTACTTAAACCTACTGGAATCTCTTAACATTCTGTCTAGCATCATACTTATGGGTGACTTCAACTACCACTGCATAGGCTGGGAGACTAATAAGAACCATAATTTTTTTTCTCAAAGGTTTTTGGACTTCATCAATGCAAACAGCCTGGAGCAATTAGTTAGCTTCCCAACTAGTGGTACAAATATCCTAGACCTGGTACTCATGAACATGAGGTAATGCTGCAACTTCCCCTGCATTAACTCCTCCCGGTAAGATCTGATCAGAAAATGATCTCTGTTAGTATTTAAACTTAACTAGAACTCCCATCAAACTCCTAATCTGTTAAGAACACTGCTAAGGTCAATTACTTCAAACTAAGTCACAGCTTTTTAAACATTCAATCCTCTCTGAACCTGGGTGACACTGAGGCCTGCTCTGAGCTGAGCACAAAAGCACTGTACAGCCACATTCATAGATGCATATAGGAGGCAGTACCTGTCCAAGTCAAACCTATGATTACTGGCAAAAATAAGCAAATTAGAGAGTTGGTCAAATCTGTCAAAGCAAACTACAAGACAAAGATAGCCTCTGAGGTGAAAGATAACTATAAGGCTTTTTAATTATGTTCGTAACCTCAGGGGAAACACTCAGCAATGTACTGAGTTAATCATGAATGGCAACATTTAACACCCTTCCTGAAACCATAGCAAACCTGCTAGCAGACAAGTTCAGTTCAAACATCTCTCCCATCACCTCATACCACACCCAAGGAAATACCCTCAACCAACCCCTTACCAGTCATTATGAAGGAATATGTCCTTACTATGCTTGCTAAAGCCAAGAGCACTGCTTAAATGGGTCCTGACAACATTCCTGGATGCTTCTTAAATAGCTTAAAACAGAATCTATCAGGGCCACGAGAAACCCACTCTTTAACCACAGACTCTGGACAGGCTTTGTCTCAGAGGAATAGAGGACTACAACAGCTGTCACTCTGCACAAGGGAGGCCCATAAACTGACCCAGGGAACTACAGACCCATAAGCTTTACAGTTTTGTCTGCACGGCCATGGATAGAATTGTCATGGACCAGATCAATAACAACATAGGAAATCACCACACTCTGGACCAGCTCCAATTTGGCTTTGTCAAAGGGAGGTCTTGTCTGCTCAATTTGGTGGACTTCTTTGAGAAAGTCAACAGGGTCATGGACAAGGGTAAAATGGTATACACCTGTTATCTAGACTTAGAAAAAGCTTTTGACATAATCTCCCACTCAGGAATCATAGATAAACTTACTAGGTTAAGCATAACCCCCTACATCATTAAATAGATAGCAAACTGGCTCACTGACAGGACATATGTTATTTGGATAGCTGAATCCACTTCCGATAAGAAACATGTTACTAGTGGTGTACCACAGGACTCAGTTTTGTGGCCCTTCTTATTTGGTATATACTTCTCTGAAATAAAAGCCATTGTTAGGAGGCTCTGGCTCACCAAGTTCACTGATGACTGTAAGCTGGGAGCAATCACTGAATCCCCAAACAAAGCTGACATCCTACAAAGAGGCCTAAAAATTACACGTTATCTCCTAATGGGTTAAACAATGAAGTGAACTGGAGATGTTTTATTTAGTCTTGTTAATTTAATTAATTCATTATGCTGTTAGACATAATTGTTTAATTGAAGGATGTATTTAGGCAGGTTGTGATTTGTAAGTGTTATACTCCTTGAAGGTTTCCATAGCCGAGACATCAGAGTGTCTGTTTTATTAAACATTCAGTGTTGGATTACTAGTCAGTGGTTTTATTTGAATTAAAAATGACAAATGACTAGTACCAAAACCATGGCCTGAGTCTAAATGCTAAAAAATGCATAATCATACCCATCAGTAAATCAGATATTCCTGCAAATTATGATATTGATAGCACATCCCCTAAAAGCAGATGCACTGGTGAATGACCTAGGAACACAGATAGATAGATAGATAGTAACTTAAACTTTGACCACTAGGTAGTTATGGTAGTGAGGAAACCCTCCTGTGTAGCTCAACTTATAAGTAAATGCATGGCATCAAGCTCAAAGGAAGTCATACTGCCATTGTGCTCAGTCCTCATTAGGCCAATAATTGAGTACAATGGTCCATTCTGCATGTACCTAAGCAGGCACTTACACCAGTGGCGGCTAGTGACTTCAAACCAAAGGGGGGCTGCAAGAGACAACTGAATGGGTGAGGCAAATGGGAAAGGGGCAGAGCTATGCTCAAAACCACAAAAACTGACTTTAATTAAATATGCTGCCCTGGGTGCCAAACCATCATTATGAGAGTCCAATCAAGACAAAATGAAGTGTAGAAGAAAAAAAATATTTTAATGCATTGGCTACATGACAGCTTACTTAATATCTAGATGGAAGCAAAAAGGTTGTAAGGCATGAAAAATTAAATTACTTTTTAAATACATTACTGGAATGTCAGTCAAAATCAAGTATAAAAAACAAGCAGCACTCAACACAAACCACATCTCCTTGCACTGCAAGTCTAATTATAATTTATATTCAGCTTTATAAAAGTACCAAGTAACATGCAGAAACTAGCAATCTCTGTGATACCCCCACTTGTAAAATGTTTCTTATCCAAGAAAGACCTGTTGCCTGACAACAACTATCTGTTTCATGGGGAAAACATGATCAAAGTAAAAAATGAACAGCAAACAAGAAACAAGCTCAAGGTAAACTGCTTAAAGGATTACTGCACAGGTTATGGACCACACATGATAGATTGGCATTCTGTTTAGTCTATGGGTAAAGCCTGCAAAGATGACTCCAAGTTTCCAACAAATGTAATGAGCTTCTGAAAATACTGTAATCCTTTCCTTTATTACAAATACTGTCATATGCATTTCAATACCAAGGCTTATACGTTATCTAGTTATGTAAATATTCTCTGCATGGCAAAACAATGTTGGTAATTCTTCAACAGTGTGCTTATTAAAGCTTACTTGCATCTTACAATCTCTGACAAGCTTTCCTGATAGTCATTAACATGTTACTACCTAAACACAGAGTAACAGGCACTGCAGCAACCTGCATTTTCTGAATAATAAGAAGCATAAATCAATAGTATAAAAATATGACAGAAAACCAGAAGATTCTACAAAATCAAGGACAGATGAAAAGCCACTGTAGTACTTGTGTCTACTTTGGATGGGGGGGCACTCTGCACACTTACACTGCATAACTGCTCCTTGCCTTGCTTGGACATATCCAAAGTCACTACGTGGGGGAGTGGGGTGCAACAAGTATGTCAAAATTTGAAATGTCTCTGGCTGATGGTGATGGCCCTGACACATTTGTCATACCTCTCAACCTTAGAGCAAAAAATCTGGACAAAGCCATAAATAGAAGTGGGAGAAAGGCCCAAATATAAGGACACTTTTTAAATACTGCTCCTATAAACCTAGAAAGATAAGTAGGTCTTGCATTAGTATGAATTTTCTGAAGGGTGTGAAATCTTAAACTCAAATGTCTGTCATTATTTTTTTACATCAATCTTTAATGGTTTGCAATTAATTTGCCAGAAAAAACACAATTTTATGTGATGCAAAAATATAAAATAGCCACACAATACAGCTAGGAACCTGTCAAAGAAGGGGCACATTTTTAATATTAGTACAGATAAGTTGAGCAGCTGACAAAATAGAGAATCTACATGGATTTCTGAAATAAAAGTAATCTATAACTCTGATCATTACAATTCTTTATTACTTGTCCTCCACATTCTCTTCCAAAATTGCCATTTTGCGAAATAATTATTAGGGGGAGAGCAACATTCTGAACCAAAATCAAGGACAGTTGAGAGGTTTGGATATACCTACTTCTATACAGCAATTTATTTACACGTATCTCTCAACTTCTTAATGCAGGAAATCTGGACAAGGCCAAATATATTGGGGGAACATACAAAGAGTACTAAAAATTGCTCTTGTATAAACTTAGTTGATAGAATAACAGGTCTTGAGTTAGCATGCATTTTTCTTAAGGGTATGAAGTCTGAAACTCAATGTTTGTCATTATTTAGTGACTTCATTCCTAAATGATTTGCCAGAAAACCACAAATTTTATGAGGAAGAAACCAAAAATAATAAAAATCTGGACAGTTGAGAGGTATAGTTCAGCCAGGGCTGCCTTTGAGTTTGCTGCCCTTCTCCTCTCACAAAATCATGGTCGAATGGGCCCCCCCCCTGCAGCCATTCCAATGTCCCATTACTTGGCTATTTCACACCATTTACCATAAACACTGTAAAGTGCATACTGCTTTACTTCTACGATGATTTGGATTTCATTTAAAAGTTTTATTTTACATTTTACAGCACAAACACTAATAGACATGTGCTAAACAAAGCAATGCAGTCTCACAATGAAAATAGACTTAGCATTAAAACGTCTTAGCCCTTGCAACTCAGATTCATTAAAACAGCATTGAAACCCACATTTAAAGAAAATACATCGGGCCAGTGGCAGATAAAAATTAACTTTGGGCTGTTTTTAAATCATAGGCCCCTTGCACATGAAACATATGTGTTCTTTGATACCCCTTCCTGATTGTATTAAATTATATTCCTTGTATAATACAGTACAGTTGTTATAGGGCATTTTAAATTTATTGTTTTGAACATTTTTCCCTTAAACAATTAAACAAAATGAATGCACCAATAATGACAAAACTGCCCAATTCAGAGTATCACCATCATAAAAGTCTACTCAAACTTCTACAATCCACCAGTATCAGTAAATATGCAAAATCTCTGCAGAAGTAAAAGTTATCTAAATAATTTTGATATGTAACTAATGAAGACGTTGCTGCTAGCAGACAACTTTATATTTCATTGTTTCATCTACAAATATAGTGCCTGTTGCCCTTGAGGACTAAATTGCCTATGGTACATTAAACAAATGCTAAGCTAGTAATATTGCAATAGGGAATGCATGGCAAACTGATAACAGGTTCATAGTTCCTAGGTATCTCCACCAAAGAGGATATTCTCAGGGCTGCAGCATCCACCCCTTTAAAAGTACAACACAGTTCAGTATCAACAATGCATCTACATACTGTGGGGCTAGAACTCACAGCCTTCTGCAGCAAAGCAAATACACTACCTGTTGTGCTATTAACAATGCAAGCAGACTCACCATAAGCAGCACTAAACTTCTCTTCCCCTGACGCTCTCCATTTCTTGTAAAATCCACTCGACACTCAACTGTATCTCTCAACTTTGCAGCACAAGAAATCTGGAAAAAGCCAGAATTTATTGGGGTGGACAAAAGCTCAAAAAACACAGACACATTTTAAATATTGCTTGTATAATCTTGGAAAGGTGCTAGAATAAAATGCTGTGCTACCATCATGCATTTCATTACCAAGTCTTGAACCCAGGACCCTGTGCACTACAGCCAGATTTACATACCACTATGCAAAATCAGCTGTTTCTTGAAAGGCAGGAAGACTGAAACTTAAATGACTTTCATTTAGTGAATTCAGTTCTCACCATAGCTCTCAACCTCTTAGCACAAAACACCTGGACAAAGCCAATAATGGGGGAATACAGCCCCCATACATATTCAGTGAATTCAGTTCTCACCGCAGCTCTCAACCTCTTAGCACAAAAAACCTGGACAAAGCAAATAATGAGGGCATGCAGCCCTAAAATAGGGGCAAATTTTAAATATTGATCTTACAATCTTAGAAAATTTCTAGAATAAAAGGTTTTGTGTTATGTATTTTCTGAAGAATATGATGTCTGAAATTCAAATGCCTGTCATTATTTAATGAATTCAAAATACAGAAACCCACAGATTTTATGAGGAACATAACATAACATAACAGAACAGAACAGAACAGAACAAAAATATGAGGCAAAAATCTGAAAAATGTTTGCAAGTGCTGGTGGGTAGGGAATTCAGGCTCTTGCTACCTGCACCCAAGATACAGTGTTTGTGCCTGAGTTATTCTCACTGTAGCTACTAGGTATATTTAATGGGGGCATTTTTACACACACACACAAGTTTGAAATACAAGTCCTTCCCACAGCCTGCAGACATTGCAGACTATAGACATACCCAGAAGTCTGACTTCTGGGCATGTCTGTAGTCTGATGCCTTCTTCCTAATCCAGACTGGTTAAACAGATACTGCATGCATGCATGGAGTTCTGGGAATGCTGATCATGCATGTGTTGAGTTCCGGGACTCACTATCATTTTTTATTTTGTTTTTCTTTTCTTTTTACAGTTGGGGAGGGGCTGCAGTCCTGCAGTCCAATAGCATGAGCTGCCCCTGACTTACACCAACTGGAGCAGCCTCAGAGGTATCACTAAAAAATACAAAGTGTAAGACACATGTCTTCTGCAGACTGACTAAAGGCTCTATCCTTTTACTCCATCTCTTATCGTCTATTGAGAGGTGACTTATGCCTAATGAAAATGTTAATAATAAGAAAAATTATATGAGGGTTACATGTTCCATGGACCTGAACCTTATTTGTGACTCTAAAAGAACTTGCTGGAGAGACAGGTTCAAATCGTACAGGCATCGATGTAATAAACTTCCCATTTTCATAAAACAATGTCCATCCCACACTCTCTTCAAAAATAATTTGGATAAATGGTTGGGGTACCATAAATCCACTCCTGAAGTACTGCCCATGTCCCTTATGGGCAGATGCAATATGCAAAATAACTAAGGAATCCAACACTCAAAGACCCACTACCCTGATACTACCGCATCCCATATCTGGGGAATTAAGATATAATTTTGTCATATCCTGGATATTATTGGCTATGTTTGTAAAGGATCTTGTGCCATTAGCCTAGTAATCACCTATTAACCTACGAACATAGAACCCAGTAATACTGTACAACTTTATTGATAGAAAGGCTAGTAATAAATTATACAGCCTAACATTTTGTAATGGGCGAGAAGCAGAGGGTACAACACAGGAATGTTAGCTGGGAGGTTGTGAAAATTTGCAGTCCATACTGCTACGCAAGCCATGCTTTAAAAACAGTTACAATATAATGCCCATGGATGTGCATAGTCTCTTAGAATTGTTACTGTTGTTAATATTATTAATATTGTGCTTTTTTCTTTGTATATTGCATATTGTTAAATATATGTTATTGCAGATTGGATAGCATTCTTTTAGATTTCTTCCTCTCCATTCCTGTAGACATGTTGTACTGTCTTTGTTTCCCATGTATTTCTGTTTTTCTCTGTTATTTACCTTTCTAATTGAAACCTTATATATGTCATATCATGTTAGTTAATACTTTTCTCTGTAAACTGTTTTGGTGTAATGGAGCTTTTCTCCCTGGGCCTTCACTGAAAGTGGTATTGGCCCAGTCGGACATTCCCTGTAAACAAATATAAAATACATAAATAAACAAATAAATGTGTTAATGCCAAAAGCTTTCATCTTATTGTGGTCCTCTTGTGCATCCTCCCAGACTTGTAAGGACCATGCATTCAATTGATGCCACCTCCATCAGTGCAGCTCATTGCACAGATGCCTCATCTAGATGACCATATGTCCTTTGCAATCGGGCCATGATCTCCTCCCAAATGTTAGTCATGGACAAGACATATCTTGGATCTCTCATCCATTCTTTGAATGTGGTGTACAGATGAACAGTCCTCAGTGTCTCCTTCTCAGACAAGCTGGGTACTCTTACCCCAAGCAGGCAACCATTTATATTATTCATACAGTCTGACAAACACAATTATAAAAATAACTTTAAAATCTCCTCCTAAGCTTCTACATGATGTCACAAGTGGCAGTGATCCTGCTCACATCATGTTACCTCTTCAATGGAGAAAAGGACAATCATTTCTACCTGAACAGATAACAACACCGTTTTATAGTTAGTACTGAAAAGCTCTGTAAATAATCTATCTGTCTGATCCTATACATAGGATATTCCATTAAAACAGGGGTGAAATCTTAAACCCTCTACATACAGCAAATAAATAATTCTCTTTCTTTACCTGAAAACTATATATTCCTATGCTGAACCTGAAGTTTATACTATGTATACATACAGACATAAGTCCTTAAAAGTAATACCATAAAGGTAGTCTGTGTTGTTATCCTTTACCAAAACTGTGGATAAAAGGTTGAGAACATTGAACTAATCTTAAATGTAGCAATAGCAACTTTACAGCTAGTGGGAAATGTTATATAATCCATAGGTTACACAGATGATCTATTGATATCATCTGCATTGTTTACTACAGTAAATAAACAAAATGAAGTTGTAAATAAGTTTATGTATGTCTATGATCCTCTGATGAATGTTATAAAACAAACTAATAATTTATAATAAAAACAAAACTTCTGGTTTTAATATGTATTTCAATGGGAAATGATAAAATAAATCTGAAGCTTTAAGTACTTGGGTATAATATTCTCTTGTAATGTTGTTTGGGGAGGACATAACAATGAATAAGGAAAAATATATAATGAGGGGTATTAGTAGCTAAGATGGGAATACTTTTGTCTTACTCTGTTTCAGAGACTTCTAGAGAATAAGAGCACAGTAAAGGTTATCCTATTAAATACTCATAAACCTGTCACATGATTCATCAATCTACCAGTACAATCGCACTAACATGAAACATGCATAAATATGTCTTGAATGTTAACATGTCAAATAAAAAATAACTAGTAAACAAACATGAGGCACATTTACGATTGGACTGCTTTAACTTGTAAAGCTGTACTTGAAATGAGTGACCCTTAGGTGGAATGCCAGTTTTGCTATTAAGTGCAGTTAGTGCAGTTTTTCCTTGTTGTAAAATATGTGACAGGTACATGGCAGAATGGGAAGAGATTGATGTTTCTTAAACTTGTCAATAAAAGCTATAACAATGCTACCATCATTCCCAAATATATTTATAACATGAAAGTGATCGGCATTATTCACGAACAAGCATTACTAGATACCCACGTTTTAGTTCAATGGGACCAAACTTTGAGACTGCTGAGAGCTGAAATCGTTAGAACATTCTGGGAAGAGGACAATGATGGGCAAGAGTGGGAATAAGAAATGAGATTTATAGATTTGGAATTACAGACAAAGTGAATTATAAGAAATAAAAAAACAGTTGTAAGAAATCAAGAGAAATATGGATTTAACTTATTTGGAAAAGTACTTGGAGAAAGATGACATACCATGTGAAAAAGATATTCCCTGTGTTAGAAAGATAATACTGGAATTTTGGTAGAACAAAGAGGAGGAAACAAAAGGACACAGGGCCAGAGTCAAAAAGAAAGTTGCACACAGTGAAGTGCAAAGAAGGAAGACTTCTGCAAAATAGCAGTAGATTTGATTTCAAAATGGGTCAAATGTGAAATGCATCTGTTAATTTATACAGTGCAGGATAAGTGCAGACTCCACAAATGTTCACCAAATTTTGAAACATGAACGGTGTACCCATCGATAGCTGCAGAGTACACTGACACTTTTGTTAAAGCACTTGATGGAAGCCAGAGGTGATATAACCATATGAAACGGTTTACAAAAAAATCCTGTGAGTTCTGAAATACATACAAAAAAAAAAAAAAAGCAAGCTGCACTGAATGCAATACATCAGCCCAGGATTCCACAGGCATAGAGCATAATTTGCAAATGTGTCCTAGAAGACAAGTAGCAGGCTGCAGTTAAGCCAGCATTCTGACCAGGAAATCATAGACACATATTAGATAGTGAGCTAGTATTGAATGTGTGCTCCCCACTTATCCTTACGCAGTCTGCAGGTTAACCCTATCCCATTCAAAACAAAAGCATGCAGGAATTTAAGTATACTAGCCCCTGAGACATTTCAGCAGCATATGGGTGATGCCATAGGGGTGTCCCAGTAGTCATTAGTAGCATACTAGAACACTTCCTGGCAGTTATGTGCCATAAAGTCATGAGTTCATCCACTTCCCAGTAACATCCAGGGAGCACCGGGCTGCCATGGAATGATTCTATAACAATACAGATCCCAGCATCAGACAATGCAGAATGGTACATCAATAAAAAGGAATGGTCATTCATCAACTGTCAAATAGTGTGCTCTGCAGAGGGACCATACCTTTCAACCTCTTAGCTGAAGAAATCTGGACAAAGTCTAAAATAATGTGGGACAAAGGGCCAAAAATAGGTACAGATTTTAAATATTGATGTTATAAACTGAGAAAGTTACTAGACTAACAGTATTTGTGTCAGCATGGATTTTATGAAGGATATAAAGTCTGAAACTCAAATGTATGTCATTATTTTATGACTTGAATCCTCAGTAATTTGCCAGAGAACCATACATTTTATGAGGAATGGACCAAAATATGAGGCAAAAATCTGGACATTCTGTAAAAATCTGGACATTTGGGAGGTATGAGATGGACATATTATCAATATTATGGAAACACACCCTGGTAATGTGCCTGATGCAGCAATCCATAGGGGAAATGAGATGAGGTCCACTTTCTAGCTTGGTGATATTCCAAAGGGGCTACTACTTAGCCAAGATCTGTCAGTATTATGCAAGATGAATAAATGAATGTATTCTTCAGCAAACAGCTGATTGTGGTTATCCTCTGTAGCCTTGGTTTGGGAACCCCATCTATGCCTGCTGAAGACACATACAACAGAGCATATACTGTCACATATGACACCATTGAGCAGATGTTTGGTGCTCTGAAATCATGATTCAGATATCTGAAAACATCTAGGGGTCCACTTGAATACACACCAGAAAAGGCTTCAAAGATGGTCACTGTGTGCCATGTTGCACAATCTGTTAACAAGTAAAGATGGTGGCCTGCTAGCATTAGGTGTGGGAGCCCTATCCCAAGAAACACAGATGTCAGACATGGGTTTATCAGAACTGTCACACAATGATCAGGAGGACATAGTGGTGAAAGTTACTGTGTGTCGGTGACAGACTATGGCCATATATGGCAGTTCAATCAATGTAGCAGTGTCTGATTCAAAACTTTGAGTTATGACAAGCCATATGTACACAAGTATACAGACAAAACAGTGATGCTTACACAATGTTTCCGCATTCCAACATCACAGCTGACAAACACAGGAAAAACACCAGTAGTCATCCAAGTGGAACATCATACAGACCATAATAACAATGCTAACTGTAAACCATTATACACATATGTGCATAAAGAAAATGAATACATCAGGATAAGTATACTATAACATTCACTACTGGACTACTGTATGCAAGGTACACTGCCAATGTGAATTTACTGGTATCTGTTTGATATGCCTGAGGTAGCCCAACAGCAAGTGTTGATGGCCAGATATATTGTCATCATACCTATTCTGAATGTTTGTATGTATCAGCATAAATGTGTTTATGTCAATGCCAGATGAAGTATGCATTTTGGGGGTGTACCATAACAGAGAGAATAGAACATGGGGTAATATCATAACACTGAGATCATTACGCACATGTCATAGCAATGTATAGTACTGTAGGACATGAGGCTGTACAGCATATAGCAGCTGCAACACTAAAACTTAGGTAAGTTGTGCCAACAAAGTCAAATATCTGAAAGGGTACATACAGATAGCATTGGACATGACTGTCCTAGTCTGTACCACTCATGGTAAGAGTGTAACAGTGTAATGTGCATGTGGTTGTAGCATCAAGACTTATGCAGGTGTACAAGTAAGTGCAATAAAAAAATGCATCTAAGACCAATATGACACATCAGCCACATGACACATAGTGTATCTGTAAGGCCACTGTATGTATAGAAAAGTTCATGTGTGTATGTAAAGGCAAACGTGATCATTACAGTACATGAGAAATACAACAAAGGCAAAAAGAGAAACTTCAAATGTACTTTGTGTTGAAGTAGAAACCGCTAGAAGTATACCTTATATGGCCGACAACAAAAAATGTTGAATGTAGAAACTAAATGCCTTAGCTGTGAGGCTGTATGATGATGAGCTGAATATATGGTTGGTTCATGTCAACTATTTATAGCAGGTCACATGGAGGCATCATTAACAACAAGAGACATCACTGAAGTGTCGATATAATACAATATAGTACAAAAGCGAGAAAAAATATATATACACCATAGCATAATGTTTAGGCAGACTATTATATATAAAAAAAAACCCACCAAAAAAGCCTGTAGCATTAGACATGCCACATATCATTAACAGTGGTCATCATTCCAAATGGGGTCAGAGTGACACAATAGCTGATGCACTGGTGTAAATTTCAGTGTTACATTAAAGTAGTCGAAGTTGCTCACTCTGATGGCTGTCACAGTGGTCCTGGTTGGCCCTGTCACACCAGTAAACACTTTGTCTACAGTGTTGTACTGTTGAGCTGGATACAGTGATATTTCCATGCTGAGACATAGTCTGGATCTGAGCAGTAGTTTGAGTAGCATGGCAGGACATGTCTGCCAAGTTCTGAACCTGGCAGCAAATAGCAGATGTGCATGCACCTTGCATTACAGACATCCCAGGATGAGGGCCATGTGTGAGTCTTGTGAAAGGTGTTCTGCCTCCCCTTCTGAAGAAAATCAGCTCATGAGTGTCAGGGCACAAAGCACCCTGTTTGCACCACAACTCTGCTCCAGCATCACCGCTACAAGAGTTTTTACAGAGCATGTAACAGATATCACACTATTATGTCATGCAACCAATGTTGCCATGACCTCTGCTTGCCTGTGCTCCTGACCCTTGTGTAACACACACAGTAGCATGAGCAAGTGCAGTCAAGTCATTGCAATGGCATTGCTGGGAACATTCATTTGCCTGTAAGAGCAGACATACACCATCATACACACATCCACCCATATTAGTCACAAGTCCACATGCAGTCCTAAGGACATTATCAGTCCATTGTGAGGTAGTCACCAACACTCTTAGACTCATCTAAGGACAGCAACTCAAGGTCATTAGCATGACCAATATCTGATACCCCAACATCATCATGCTGGCCAAGCAAACTCTTTCCCCCTATTGTTGGCTATACCCTGAGACACGGAACTGACCACTCTAGGACATGACAATGACGACCTTGATGCAGTGCCCTGAGAATCATTGGCTATGCTATCTGAATGAGGCACATCACATTCCTCCTCAGGATCAGAAGGTGGGCTGATGGAGGAAACTGCAACTGGACATGCTGAAAATACAGATATGACACATGACATAGACAATACAGGATGAATGAGGCAGAATATAAATGAAAAAGTCTGACAATTCATGTACTACACACAACAGGAAAGAAGATACTGACTTTCCCTGGTGACATGGCTGTGGGTGGTGCAATACCCATAGAAAACAGTGAAAGTCTATATTACAAATCAGAAAAACACACAACAGTGGCATTGTAAAAGTATACATGCACGCATGTATACCAAACATGCTCTATTCCAATTCCACCTTCTGTCATTGGAGCTTCAAGTACAAACACACATTTACAAGTTAGTAGGAAGTAGTCTGACATCATCTGGGTGCAGCTAAACCCAAGCAGACAATATGATCATAGAAGAGAGACACATACCTTATGGCTGATGTCTGCCAGTGTGAGAAAGCCCTGTGAGTGTTCACATTGACACCCATCAGAACTTCAGTATAATGTATGTAGAGACAGTCTTACTGGGTCTGTCATCATTTGGGGAGGCCACCCACTGATGGCGTTGTGATGTAGTAGAACATATACAAGTAAGTAAGTAGTAAGCACTCTAACATTATTCAGGGGCAGGTAAGGTAATGCAGACAAAACAATAATGGTAGACATAGACACTTACCTGAAGGGAGATGTCTGATGGTATGTGAAGGCCCTGTCTATGTTACCAGAACATTAGTTCACAAAGTGCTCACAGTGACACCCAATCAAACTAACAAACAACATATACAGGCAACCTTACTGGTTCTTCCCTCAGCCAACGGGTAATATTTTACTGGTCACTGGGTTGTAGCTAAGAAATAAATATGAACAAAGAGGACATGTGAATCTACATCCATGCAAATCACATGTACTATGCTGCCATGTACATGGACAGTGACATACAAATTCATAGGACACTGGCCTCTATCCCTCCAGCAGGAATATGATGGTCTTGGGAAGTGTTATGGTGACAGGCCAGGAATAGGGCCATTTTGTTCAGGAGACCTATAGGTGGCAACCACCTGTGCCATTTATCTCCCTTTTGTAATGCTGGAGTTTGCTGACTGCAGAGAAAATCATTTCAGAGCAGTGGCAATGTCAGGCCTCCTGTGAGTGGTTGTGTCCACACACAGCATTTACTATGTTGGTAATATCCCAACAAACCTGTGTCTGCTACAATGTATCACCTGTCTGTCCAAGTAGATTCCTGCTATGTTATCACAAGGCCTCTAGAATAATCTCATTCTCCTTGTGGAGGTCCAAATGTAGAGATAAAATCAGAAAAAAAGATATGCAGTGTTGCTGGAACTGAATTCATTAATTCATTCTCATTCTTGGGTGAGTAGATTCATGTTGTGGACCCTGTTTTCACAAAATCTGACCAATATGACACTGATATATACATTGTATTTTATATGGCATGTAGAATGGTAGGTTTAAAAATATAAAGGCAGCGGGGCACACAGGTCTCATGATAAAAAAACACACGCACTCCTGGTGTACACACTGGTGCAAGGACTGGAAAAGAAAGAAAGTGTAGACTCCTCAGGACACGGAATAATTCCTACAACAGGGTTAGGCCAGGCTCAGGGGGTATTTGGCCTCCTCTGTTGTAGAAAGAAGAAATCCAGAAAAAAAGTGCCATAGAGATGACAGAGTGGACCACTGAGGTTAAGAGGAAATTATGTGTCGTTACTATTACACAAGTCAAGAATTTCCTGGTAGTAGATATTTGGAAAGATTAAGACAGAAATCAAAGAAAAGAAAAATATTTGCCCAAGAAAAAGTGTCAAAAGCTTCAAATACAAAATTCTATTCGTTTATATAACATATTTATGAAAAACATTACATAGATACATTTACTTTCTTTAGGTCACCTGAAAAAAGAAGTGACAGAGGAAGTATGAAAATATAAAGAACAAACATGGAGATTTTTGAAAGGTATACAAAACACGGATCAGGAAAGAAAAACAGATTTGGTATGGGTTAATATATTTGCAAAGGAGAAAGCCACACTAATCAATACAAAAAAGCATCTTTAAAGATATTTGAAGAGAAATATAGGCAAAGGCATGTGGATATGGAAACTTTCATCAAAGAGAAGAAAATAAAGGGGAAATATAGAAAAGACAACAAGGTAGAAGTTAAAAAATAGAAGCTAAAATTATGGTTTATATGTGAAGTGAAGGATTTAGTTTGGAGAATCCAACACAGGCAATATTGCAGTATGATGGAATTATGGTTACCTAGATTAAGGAGCACACGTGGAACAGGAGGCATCTGAAGAAGATTTCATCATGATGATGCTCTGAAGCCGTCTACAGGCAACCCTTACAAAAGTCCAGCTGAAGCTGCTAAGGAAGGAGCAGGAAACAGTGGTAACTCTGGCACAGGTAATCTTGCAGAGTCATTAACCAATGGCTTCCCATATGTAGTAGTAGATAAAGCAGGGTGCAACTGAAGAGGAAATGTTGCAGGAAGATTTTATGAAACTTTCTATATATTACTCACAGGAAACAAAGAGCAAAGAAGATATTTTCAATCCTGAAGAAAATGACTTATGAGAAGACCTGCTAGATTTAATTAAGATGGATAGACATATTAAAATAGATGAAAGAAATAAGATACAGGAAATAAATAAGACCCAAAATGTGAGAAGATTGGTAAAACAGATCAACACTGTAATCAGAAGTATTACAGTGTTTATCTGTTTTACCAACTGTAATCAGAAGTATTAGCCATGGTGGTACAGTGGTAGTGTTGTTGCCTCACAGCAAGAGGTTCTCCTGTTCGATTCTCGGCTGGAGTGCCTTCTGTGTGGAGTCTGCATGTCCTCCCCGCGATCGAGTGGCCGCTGAAAGACATGCGTGAATGGATGTGCCTTCGCTGAAGGTTGGGCATCAGGCTGGCAACTTGGCACCATAAAAAAAAATCTACTGCCAATCATTAGCAGACCAGAGTTCTGCTGTGGCAACCCCTAACCGGGAAAAAGATAAACGACTGTAATCAGAAGTATTAAAAAGTTCACAAGATATAACTGAAATAAATCAATCATATTGCTAAGCAGTTAAACTAATAACAGATAATGGAAGAAGCAAAATCCTGTAGTCGTCACCACAGCAGAGAATGAGCAAGTTCCACTTGATTAAGAAGAAATTGAGCTTTTATTGATAAAACAAATAAAATACGATGAGCGCTTTCGGCATAAACTGCCTTCTTCAGATTGTGTAATGTAAAGACCAGCAATGGTTTAAATAACATTGAAAAAACAATCATAATGAGGCTTTAGTCACTTCCTTTTTCCTTTGGTTTTTACTTCCAATCACAATGTAGCATCAGTGAACTTATTTGCATGAGCTAAAGAGAACAAGATGTTGTAATTGGTGCTTTGATGTTAGCCAATCATTTGTCTAACTAATGGTATTATATCCAATCAAGATGCTTCTATGTTCTACTAAGGGTTCAGAATTACTCTTCTGTTGAAACCAATCATATACTTCACATTGGTTGTTATTTCTAATCGCAATACAGCCTTAGTAAGCTTATTTGCATAGATTGAAACTGCTATTTGGCATTATAGCCAAGACCAACCACAACATTACACAGGCTGGCAGCACACATACTTTACTACTTACACAAGTTTAGGACACAACACATAATCCCCCACATGTGGAGGTACTAATGAGAAGCCTACCAAAAGATCAGAGACCTCCCAAACGCAAATTATCTGCACACACCTCAACATGTAATGAAACCACTGCACATAACAACACACATATCAGTGCCTCACCAAATAAGCACCTAATGCAAAATACCTCAAAACCTAATGTCTTAAGTCATAGGAGACTCCATAGTGAGGCACACAGATCTCCCCCTCACTAGGCTGGACAAGGAGTAGGTCATCTATCTATCAGGTGCCAGGATCTGTCAAATCACACATGCGCTCAGGTCACTCAACAACAAGTATCGTTATGACTCTGTCATAGTCCATGTTGGGGTGAATGTCTTGAGATGTACCTCTCTGGACAATGTGAAGAGAGACATGACTGAACTCTCAGATTATGTGTCCCAGGCAGGTATGACCATAACCCTAAGCTGCATTCTACCTTCACCCAGGATGATGCCACAATATAAACAAAAAATGATTGACTTCAACAATCAGTTCAGCTTCTGGTGTCATTCTAGGGGGACCCAGTATTTGTCAGCCTGGGAAGACATAGTCGACAGACATGCTGCTTTGCCAGAGATGGTCTGCACCTGTCTTCCATATGCTTTCGATACTGGCTAAGGTGCTTGCCTCACCAATAATGCCTTTTTTAGGCAACGTCAAAACGACAACATTTCTAACATAACAATATCCACTCAACACAAACTCAAGGACCTGCTGCTTAATGCTAGAAGTCTAAACATGAAACTGCACTCCCTGAAAGCACTCCTCATCTTGGAAGATGCTGATGTCTGTGCAGTCACTGAAACATGGTTCAAGGCCACGGAGAGCACTTCAGCTTTGCAAGCCTACAATGCCTTCCCACATTCAGACCTCAGAATGAGCATGAAAGAACCAAAGGTGAAGGTGTATCCATATTCATTAAAGCCAGGCACATTTTGAGACTGGTCAAACAGTTGTACTATCTTGAACTACTCCATGCCCAATTAAATATAGACAAAACACCCTACTACATCATTGCTAGCTATGGGTCCCCCTCCATGAACCAAGAATAACACAATGCCTACCTGCACTTACTGGAGTCACTCGCCATACAGCCCAACACCTTAGTCATGGGAGATTTCAGTTATCTCTCCATCAACTGGGTAACATACACAAGCTCAAACATGCTCACCCAGAGGTTCCTGGACTTTGTCAATGCAAATGCTCTGGAACACACAGTCTCAAAAGGGGCTCTAATGTCCTTGACATAGTACTCACCAACATGGGTGGTCACTGCACTGCTCCCTGTGTGATGTCCTCCCTGGTAAGGCCGGACCATAAATCAATCTAATTTGAAGTAACTATTGGACCCCACACCCAGAAAGGAGAAAAAAAAAACTAAGAGATGTCTCTAAGGCAAACTACAACCTACTAAGTGATGGTATAAAAACTTTTATACCGCTTGCAATCACAGGCAATAATAACTCCAATGCAGAGATGTACACAAATGATCTGTATAATCATTTTAGCAAATGTATTGACTTGACTCTACCTGACTTGATTAAAACCAGGCTCTCCTCAAACAACAAGCCACCTTGGTGGACATCGAGTATGAACACATTGTGTAACAAAAGGAAAAAAATGATGTCCAAGAACAAGAGGCAACTGCCTCTGCAGAGGAAGAATTCCATCGACTTACTGAACAAGCAAATCAGAAGTCTTGTAAAGTTCTCTAAAGCTAATTATGAAGCTAAAATAGCATCCCTAGCCAAGGAAAATCATATGGTATTCTTTAACTATGCCCAAAATCTAAAAAGGAGTGCCTAGCTATGTGCCAAATTGGTATTAGATGGTATCACTCAGACTATACTGGAGGAAATTTCTAGCCTACCAGCTGACAGATTTGGTGCAAAGTTCACTCCCTATCCCCACCAGCCATACCCCACAGAATAACTGACATCAGTTCTCTACCTAGTATCTCTAAAGATCAAGTCATATCTGCCCTCTCCAAGGCCAAAACATGGCCTCGATGGGATGAGATAACATACCAGGTTGCTTACTAAGCAATCTAAAACAGGACCTAGCTGACCCACTTGCTGTTCTCTTTAACCATAGCCTGAGAACTGACTTTGTAGCAGCAGAATGGTGAACAGCAACAGTAATACCCTTGCATAAAGGGGGGCCATCAACTAACCTTGGGAACTATAGACCTATAAGTCTAAACAGCCTCATCTGTAAGGCCATGGAAAGGATCATCATGTACCTTATCAACAAGGGCATAAGTGACTTTCAAAATCTAGACCCACCCCAGTTTGGCTTAGTTAAGAGTAGATTATGTTCATTGAACCTAGTTGAGAAAGTCACCAAAGACCTGAATGAAGGTAAGACAGTGCATTCCACCTATCTGGACCTAGCCAAAGCCATTGACAAAATCCCTCACAGAGGTATCATTTAAAAAACTCTCCCAGCTGGGTGTTAACCCTTACATCACTAGATGGGTAGCTAACTGGCTCACCAACAGAACACATACTGTCAAAGTTGGTGACTCCACCTCTACCAGTAGACTCATCACTAGTGGCATACTGCAAGGATCTGTACTGGGCCCTTTACAATTTGGAATCTATTTCTTGGAAGTCCAGGCTAAAGTTAATGGCCTTTGGCTTACTAAGTTCACTGACTGTAAACTAGGTGCAATCATTGAGTTCCTAAATGATGTTAACATATTACAGGAGGAGCTAAAACAAACAAATGACTGGTGCCAAAGTCACGGTCTAAAACTAAATGCAAAAAAGTACACGATTCCCCCATTTGGCAAAGCAGAACTTTCCACTAATTACAATATTGAAAGCACTCCTCTACATTCAAACCCAGTGGTGTGAGATCTGGGAACACATGTTGACAGAAATCTGAAATTTGATCACTAGGTTTCCAAGGTGGTAAGGAATGCCTTCTACATTGCATATCTCATAAGTAAAGCCGCTAGCCTAGTAACATCTTATAAAATTATAACAAGGATCAGTGTTTAAAGAGTACAGACAAGGAAACAGATCATCAAAATGTTTAGAAAGACAAATGTGGTAAAAGCAGGATACAGTCTCAAAACAGACCGAGTTTTTATGATGTAACATTGTCAATAATAAACTAAAAACATCACAGGCAGAAAAAAATTAGAATGTATGCAGATAAATATAAAGGAAACTTACAAAATTATCAGTTCATTGATGACATTAAAAAAAAAAAAAAAATATATATATATATATATATATATATATATATATATATATATATATATATATATATATAGATATATATATATATATAGTATTGGGAAACAAAGCAAGCATGATGCTTTTGGAAGCATGATGTCAGGGAATCTTCTTGGGCTAGGCTTAAATAGGCTCCAGGGCCGTTAGCCTAGTACACACCTATGAACCTATGAATAGAAATGCCATCAAATAAGAAGAAATAGGCATATTTTGGAGAAGTATTTATGAAGTTCCTGTTGCCCATGACAATAATGCTGAATGGAGACAGGAATTAAAGGAACAGTAAGGATCTCTAAAGTATTGGATATGAAATGGAATAAAGTAACCACCACAGAAAATGAAACAGAATTAATAAAAATTAATAAAAACTCAACTGTAAAACTCCATGGCCAGACCCCCGTACCTAATTCTAGCTAAAATAATTAATGGCTTTACACAACAATTTAGCCCTAATTAAGAATTTCTTACATGTACATCCTGAGCAGAGACCAACCCGGTTAGTGACAGGAGAGATACCGCTCCTTAATAATGAACTTCCATGTCATCCTAAGAATTACAGACCAGTAACTTGCCTTCT
>NC_056729.1:758978216-758998216 GCF_019279795.1 Protopterus annectens | reverse complement strand
CAATAGCTGCTCCTAGCTTGCAGTCATCTCAGACTTAGCCTGCCAAAGCCCTTTGGTATTTCCTTTTACTTTTGCGATGTATATGCCAAACAGAAAAAGTCTCAGCACCAAACTTTGGGGGACTCCATTGGTGTCTGGTCTCTTCCCCTATTTTGACCTCCTGCATCCTGTGAGCAAGTTGGCAATCCAGCTAGTGATGCATGAGTTTGAGCCTACATTATCCATCTTTTGTACTACACCTGAGTAGGGGATTGTGTCACAAGGCTTGGGCAGGTCAGGGTCATGTGGTGCGAACTGTTTTACCTTCATCCATTGCTTTGGCAACAAGAGTAAAGCTTAAAATTTGCCCTTGATTTTGAGCCTTTCACACTTTCCTCTGGGCTGTTTTCAAACACATTTTTAGGGCCATGCATACATGTATGCATTCTTTGATTCACCTTCCTGATTGCATTAAATTATATTCCTTGTATAATACAGCACCAGTTGTTAGAATGCATTTTAAATTTGTAGTTTTGAACAGTCTTCTAGTAAGCAATAAAACAAAATGTATGAACCAATAGTGACAAAACTACCCATTTCAGAAACATTCAACCATAAAAGGCCACTCAAACTTCTGTCATTACAATCCACCAATATCAGTAAAGATGCAAAATGCCTGCAGAAGTCAGTCATCTAAATAATTCCACATTAAACAGATCTCTAATGAAGAGGTTACTGCTAGGAAACAACTTTATATTTCATTGGTTTCATCTACAAAGTGTCTGTTGCCCTTGAAGAATAAAGTGCCTATGTTACATTAAAAAATTATAAGCTAGAAATACTGCAATAGGGAATGGATGGCAAATTGATAACAGGTTCATAGTTTCTAGGTAACTCCAATAAAGGAGGACATTCACAGGATTGCAGCATCCACTCCCTTTAAAGAACAAGACAGTACAGTATCAGCAATCAATCTGCATACTGTGGGAGTAAAACCCACAGCCTTCTGCATCAGAAGTAAGGCTACTACCCATTGTGCTACTAACAATATGAACAGACTTGGAATAAGCAGCACTAAGCTTACCTTCCCCTGAAGCTCTCAGCTCCTTGTAACAGTTTTTATTTAGTTAACATGTGTTTACTAGGAAAGTCCAACTTGGAACAAGGCCAATTTTCAGCAGAGGCCCAGGGAGAAATGCTCCAGATGCATGTCTTTGTAACATGGGAAGAAAGTGGAACACCCAAAGGAAACCCACACAAACACAGAGAGGACAAACAGACTCCACACAGAAAGCAGCCCTCGCCAAGAATTGAACCAGAAAACCTCTTGCTGTGAAGCATCAACACTACCACTGTACAACTCCACCACCCATTTGACACAACTAAATCTCTCAATTTCACAGCAGATCTGGAAAAAGACAAAATTTATTTGGGGGTCAAAGGGCCAAAACTAGGGACACATTTTAAGTATTGCTTGTGTAATCTTAGAAAGTTGCTAAAATTAAAATAGGGTTTTGTGTTACCATGTATTTCCTTTGAAAGACAGGAAGACTGAAACTTAAAGCGCTATCATTATTTAGTGAATTCTGTTCTCATGGATTAATGTTGAGAGCTATGGGCTAAGCTTCCTGAATCAGATGTGGTGGTGTGGGTAGAGAATGCAGGCTGTTGTACCTAAGGACCCAGGTTTGAACCTAATCCTAACCACTAGGAATAAGTATCTGGGGCATTTTACAGACACACACGCACTTGTTTCACTAACATAACAGAACCCAGCAACAGTTTCACTAACATAATGGAGCCAGTAACTTAATGAGTTCTCAACTTAAGAAATTCAGACTTCCAAGGATCTTCCTCATACACACATAAAAGACTATGAGATGCCTAACGACCCACAGAAAGTTGAAATAAAAGGTAGCTTTAGAAGCCAAAAAAATTCAGGGGCAAAGTACTCAAATTAGCAACATTTTAAATATTAGCACCATTGATTTAGAAAGTTGACAAAATAAGAATGCTTCAAGTAAGTTGCACTTTCTGAAGAAAAATAATCCAGTACATACCTCACAACCTCTTAGAGTAAAACATGTGGACAAAGACATAAATAATGGGGGATGAAGGCCCAAAATGGAGACAATTTTTAAATAGTGCTTTTACAAACTTTGAAAGTTGATAGAGTAACCGATTTTGCATTAGCATGAATTTTCTGAAGGGTATGAAGTCTGAAACTCAAAGCCTGTCATTATTTTCTGACTTGGATCTTTAATGATTTGTCACTGATTTGTCAGAAAACTACAATTTTATGAAAAATAAAACAAAAATATGAAGCAAAAATCTGTACAGTTGAGAGATATGATCTCGTAACTGTAATGAATGTCATTATTTCTTAATTATAAGCAATCGCCTTTATTCTGAAAGCATCTGTGATTTTAAGGTATCAGAGCAAAACTATGAGCCAAAATCAGAGTCAGTTGGCAGGTATGAATTACACTGTTGTGTTCTCGAGACAACAGTCACAATGCTTAAAAAGCGGTTAAACATTTGAAGCACGCGTTTTGACCTTCCGGGCAACGTTGTCACAGATGCATTTTAAGTAATATTTGTTAGAGGCAGCAAATGGCTCTAAATGCTGGCCTTTGGATCTCCAGTAAGTCGTGAATAAACAAGCCTTGTCTGTATGTCAATGCAACAGCAGAGGCGCTTTAGTGTCGGACCTGATACCCTGCTTGGGTTAGTCGCAAGCTTCAGTGTTGGCTCTTTTGTCTTGGATTATTGCTTTTGGGACCTACATTTGTACCCTCCACTCCCATGGTAATTTTTGAATCAGTCTCTGTTCTGGTATTTTGGGCATGGGCGCAAGAATGGAAATATCTCAGGAAGCCATGTTTGTGAATTTTTTATAGGATTAAAGTGACACAGCTCCGTGAAACATAGAAGGCTATTACTGGATTTTTTTACAGTACCAAATAACAAGTATCCTGGTGACTGAACAGCATCCGGCCTCTGTGTTTAAGACTGGAAAACCTTACTATTTTGCATTTATATCACGTTATCGAAAGATGAAAATAGTGAATGCTATTTCATCGGTCCTAAAACATCTAAACATGAAAATATCGAACATTCAGAACAGCAAATTTTTTTCCCATGGAAAAAATTTGCTGCTCCGAAACACATACACACAACACAAGCACATCAAACAAACAGCAACCACACACATACACTTAAATTCCTACATCTAACGCTACACTAAACTACACATGCACTACTATCTACCCAATTACCTTAACCCAAACCCTAACCCTAAGGTCTGTCACTATCGCACACTCACCTAACCTGCATACTAACCCTAACTCACTTAAACCGCCCCTAACTCTAAAGTCTGTCACTATCACACACACGCCTAACCCGCGCCCTAACCCTAACTCACTTAACCTGCCCCTAACCCTAACATACAGACAATCACACACTTATCTGAACCCAACCCGTAACTTTCCACCACAGCGCTAAGAATAGCGAAGCCACAGAAACGGCCAACCAAATTCTTTCCCCGAGGAAATAATTCCCTGTTCTACAGCTTCGCTATACTTAGCATTTGCTGAATAGTGTTCGATATCAGAACATTTGAAGTTTTAATACTTCGATGTTCTGATATAGACCCACTATTTTTGGTAGCAAGCAGTGGTTTACTTACTGGTAAATTTCAAAATTTATATGCTCTGACATTTGTTCAAAGTGATGTGTTTTACCAGCATATCTGGCAGAACTCACGTTATTGTCATTGTTTTAACATTAATAGCTTAAGAGCTAAATCGTCTAAAGAGATGCTACACTTTTCATCATGTTGTTCATCAGCCAAAGCATCAGTAGATAACGTTGTTTTTCTATGCTCCTTTTTGGTGTTCTTTTTTTATGCTTATGAAACTAAAGCACTACTGGGTGTCATCGTATGGTATAATTTATAGTACTTTTATTGTTCTTATGAGTTATATAATAACTGCAGCAGTTTCACTAACATAACAGAACCCAACAGCAGTTTCACTAAAATAAATAAATAAATGGCAGTACTTACTGGGTGACTGTGGTAGGAAGTTTCCTTACTGTGGGTGACTCTCTGATAGCAATGATTCCCACGCATGCTTGTGTTTAAAATTCATGCGACACACACATGGGTCCTAGCAGCTATAAAAGTGGAGGGGCGCTCCCTCGCTCTATGGTTCAAGTGCCTATGATTTGTCCTCTATTTTAGAAAAATCCCTATACTAAACTAAACTTACCTACCAATGATAATTTAATCCTGGTTTGAATAGTGCACCCAAATACACTATCCACATCCTTTCCTTTTCTGTTAAAATGTTATGTTTACGTGCTATAGTTAATTCATTTCCTACTACCTTATTGATACCCAGGAATATGAAATGGGCCCCAGTATGTATCAATGTATGTTTATATAAAGCACTGCGTATCCTTTTGCAATTAATATCACTGATGTGTAATGCAATTCTTTGTTTTAAACTTAAAGAAGTCTGCCCCACATAGAAAGAACCACATTGACACACGGCCATATATACCACCCATTCGCTAGTGCACATAATAAGATGTCTTATATCATACACCTTTGCTGTATTAATGGAGGCAAATGACTTTGTTTTTGAGACCACCTTACAGTAAACGCAATGACCACAAAAAGTGTTACCAACTATCTTAGTTTCCAGTTTTATGGATGTATTCTTATTACTCTTCTTAAAGTCTGCTAGATATTCACCTATAGTCTTACCTCGCCTATATCCATACCAACATTGACTACTTATTAATGGGCCCCAAAACCTATCAGTTTTTAATATGTGCCAATGTTGTTGGATTATATTCTTGATTTTAAAGGTGTTACTACCAAACTTAGTAATAAACCTGATGACCTGATTGTTATCTTTTTGTGGTAGCTCTGTGGTCTCCAACAATTGTGATCTTGACATGGAATTGGTCGCGTGCATCACTCTGTTCACATCTCTGGCTTTGTACCCTCTTGCCAAGAACATAGATCTCATCTGTTCAGCCTGTGCCTGAAAATCTCCTTGTTGACTGCATATACACTTAAGTCTCTTGAATTGAGCTTGAGGAATATTGGTGATGATATGGTTAGGGTTGTTACTATTGGCCCGCAACAATGAGTTTTTCATAAATGCCTTCTGATATAGATTTGTATGTACTGTTCCTTCCTTAGCCTTTGTAACCATAGCATCCAAAAATTCTACTTTGTGACTATTTTCCCACTAAACGGAATACCATACCTATAAACACAGGAGGGAAGAATAATATTAGCTGGGGACTTAAATTTACCACAAATAGACTGGAATAATATTGATTCAACAAAGTTAGTAAAGAAATTATTCACAGAGTATATTCAGCAACACCAAATGCTTCAGATTGTAAAAAAACCTAGCAGGGGACGAAATATACTAGATATTGTTTGTGTTCCTAAAGAAATTACTGTAACTTCAAGTCAAGTTTTGCCACCATTGATGTGCAGTGATCATGGGGTCATAAAGGTTAATTTGTTGCTAGATAATTCTGCCAAACTGAAATCTAAGCCAATGCACAGAAGGTTAACTACAGATTATAGGTAAGCAAAAAAGTTGCTATATAAAAGTAACTGGAGTGAGGTGTTCAGTGGAAAAACTGCAGATGGAATGTGGAAAGTTTTGAAAGAGACATTGTTTGAGTGCAAAAAGTAAAAAAAATGTTTAACATCAGGATCAAGGCAAGTAACATCAGGGGGGTATACTTCCATAAGAACAAGATACCTGATTAAGATGAGAGACAAAAAATATAAGAAATGGAAGAGATGTTGAACTACAACTTTGAAAACTGAAATAAATGAGCTGGACAAACAGATTAAGCATAGTGTTAGACAAGATCAAGAAAAATTTGAAGAAAAGTTATATAAAGATATTGAGCATAATAGGAAACCTTTTTATAGATACATAAGATGTGGAAGGAGTAAAGATACACGAACTGATAAACTGTGCAGATTCTAAAATTTATTCTCAGACACAACAGATTATAGATATATTTACAAAATCTTATGCAAAACAGTTTGGTTCCACAAAAGGGGTGGTAAGTTGTCCTAGTGACATCCAGGTAACCCCAGATACTGGAATCAAATTAGATGAAAAAGAACTGTGCAAACTGGATCCAAACAAAATGCAGGGAGGAGATGGAATAAGTAACTATGATTTGAGAACACTTAAGCAATAACTTACATTGCCATTACATCTATTATTCACTAGGTCATATAAATATTGACAGATTCCTCAAGATTGCAGACATGCACTTATTAAACCTGTCCTTAAGGGAAATGGGAGTAGGACAAACTGAGATTCATATAGACCCTTAAGTCTACTTTCATGTTGTGGAAAAATAATGGAGAAGGCAATACTGGATATGTTATTGTCAGCACTGGATAGATTGGGACTTGAAACCATATATCAGCATGCATATGTTGAAAATAGATCTATTACCACCTGTAACATGATGTTCTATAACAATATAATAACAGATATGAATGAAAAATTGTGCTGTGATGTCATTTATATAGATTTAACTTCAGCATTTGACAGGGTCATGCACAAACCACTGATCAATAAATTAGTACAACTAGGTATTGATGTACTATTGATAAGATGGATAGCTGCATGGCTTACAAATAGGACATGGCAAGTATCACACACCAACTGGGCAGGTAAAATCCTTGGTTACAGTCAAGGTGTCCCACAGGGCTCTGTACTAGGCCCTTACTTGTTTAGATTGTATCTTTCAGACCTAACTTTTTCATTTGAGGTGTTCTTCAGTCTATATGCTGACGACCTGAAATTGTGTAAACTGATTACAAGTGTTACAGATAAGGCATGTCTGCAAAATAATTTGACTAAATTGACCATTTGGGCACAGGAGAATAATATGTTGATAAATACATCAAAAACTAAGCATATGAGATTTGGGATACATAAACTGAAAGGTGAATACTTAATACAGCACACAGTGATTGAAAGTGTAGACTCATTTAAGGACATGGGTATATGGGTAGATTCAGCTATGAGTTTTTCTAATCATATCAACCAATTGGCTAATGATAGTTATAGAACCAAAGGTTGTATAAAAAGATTTATAAAGTCTAGGAAATCAAACATAATGAAGTCATTGTTTGTTAGTTACATTAGACCCAAACTTGAGTATGGAATAACAATATGGAAACCCTATAGGAAAACAAGCATGAATAAACCGGAAAGAGTACAGTGGAAATATACTAAGGGCATCCATGGATGTGAAAATCTAAGTAATTATGAAAGACTAAAATATCTGAACTTGTACAGTGTCTCTTACAGATATTTAAGAGGAGATCTTATTGAGGTATATAAGGCATTTAGGGACAACTACCTCTGGGAATGTTTGGGGTTATTAAAAAGTACTAGAGAATCGTCAGGTAACCTATGTGGAAGATTTTACAGGAATGAGAAGTGTACTAATTGGTTCTCTGATAGAGTAGCTGATGCTTGGAACAGACTACCAAATAACATTAAAGCAAGTATTAGTTTAGATATTTTTAAGAACAGCCTGGACATTTATTATGGGAACAAGTGTTTTGGCATATTGGCAAGCTAGAAGGTCTTTAATGCTCGTGCTTGAAACATTTGTATGTATGTATGTATGTATGTATGTATGTATGTATGTATTATTATTGAGAAAAGTCACAAATTGATGCCATCTTTCTACTGTACCCTGCCATACCACCCAACAATCGTCAAGGTACCTATGCCACATCAATAGTTCAGACTTGAACTCATTTTGTTGATAAATAACTTGCACCTCCATAAACCCCATAAACAAATCTGCATATATGGGTGAAATGTTGCACCCATTGCTGTACCCTTAATCTGCAGATACCATTCTGACCCATATCTGAAAGAATTGTGTTCCAGCAGTATCCCTAACAAAGTTAGCAGAAATTCTTGTTCTCTAGGTTGATAATAATTCGAAACCTCAAACCAATATTTTACAGCTGCTATTCCTCCCCAATATGTGATACTCGTATATAAGGCCTGAACATCCAATGTGCCCATGTAGGTCTGAGTCGGAATTTGCAAATCATCCATTAATTGTAAGAATTGATTAATATCCCTAATCCTGGCTGACACATAAATTAGTAGTGGTTTCAGTTTCGAATTTAAGTAGACTGACAAGGGTTCAATCAAGGAACCTCGTCCTGCTACTATGCGTTGTCCTGGTGGTGAAATGGCTGATTTATGTATCTTAGGTACTAAGTAAAAATATTGGGGCACAGGATCAATTACCATCAATTGTTGTTCAAGGTCCATACTGATGATTTCAGTCTCTCTAACTCTTTTCAAAAACCTGTCTGTTTCGTGCTTAAATCCTATAGTGGGGTCTATAGGAAGATGACAATAGAGTATTGCATCCATAAGATGTATGTGAATTTCTTTTTCATATTCCTCTTTTCCCCAGACCACTACGGCTCCCCCCTTGTCAGCTTTGATAATAACTAATCTCGCATTGCTTCGCAAGTTTTCTAATGCTTGTTTCTTAGCCAATGTCATGTTTTCCTTACAATTCCTGAATATGTTACTCTGATTCAATTGTAAGTCTGGTAACACATGTTCCTCGAATATTTTTACCACCCCATAATAAGGTGGCTGAAAATCTGATTTCCTAAATTTAAATTTATCTGATTGGTCCATGGTCTGGGGCCTACGAGCAAAATAATATTTCAAATTTAACTTACGACAGAATGTTTTTAAGTCTTTTACAACATCAACATAAGACACATGGCTGGCTGGCACAAAGCCTAAACCTTTATTGAGCACACTATATTCCAATTCTGAAAAATCATACTGTGCCAAATTCACTACTAATTGATTTTCTAATTCCTGGGTATCTGTAGGACTGTCTATCCATTGTTGATTATTTTGCTGAACATCTCTTCCACTTCTTCGACTATGATGTTTCCTGCCCCCCTCTCCCGCCTAAAGGGACGCTAGATCTCTTGGACATGGGGGAACTCAACACTATGGGTTCACCTCCCTCTGTTTCCGTATCTGTGTTTGAATAGCCTGACAACACATCAGATACACTAGAATTGTCTTGCTTTCTCCTACTCAATATGGACCTTGGCCTTTTTCTTTTTGGTCTGAAGGACCTTTATTAGTCCTCTCCAAAAATCTCACTGTCCTCTTAGCGTTTTTTCCATGAGTAAGCTTGATTATTTGTATAATCATTAGAATCTCTTTGGAATTTTTTTGACTTTCTACCTGACAATTCTCTTAATATGTTTTGTACCTCTTTAACATATGCTGTGTATCTTTCACTATATGCTGCATTTTGAAAATATCTGACAGTGTGTTCATAAGCTTGATTCAACTTCTCTACCATAGCTGCATGTTGCTGCTCATAATATTCAATTAATAATCAAATAAACATATTTGAAGCAATCAACTGTACTTGTCGCCATTTATTCATAAACTGTTGATTCTCCACCCCCACCCCTGGTTCTATATAGACCCTAAGGCCTCTAGAGGCTATATTAGCCATAGAATAGGCTTTCAACGATTTCCTGTGTCAAATATTAGCGCATACTTTTTTGGTAATCTCTGTTAATTGTGTGAACTGCGACTCTAAATTAGATTTTACTCCACCCATTTGTGGTGTGTCCATCCCCCTTCCCACATTAAAAGATGTTAAGTCATCATTATTTGTGGCCAGACTGTCCAGGAATGATTTTAAATCCAGTGCTTCAGACATTTTCATGTAAAGATCTAACTAATATACTTCTACAAACCTACAAGTGTGTCTCTAGATATTCAAATGTGTCACAAAAAAAAAAAAAAATGAATCTATAAATTAGGCCTTAATATGTGTATGGATAAACCATAATAATGAATGATGATGATGAATATTAATACATTCAACAATAATATCTAGAATTAGACTGCTTATACAACATACTTATAATCATCTCTAATATGTTTTTTTTTATTTCAGAGACTTACATTATTTACAGCAGCATGAATTAGTTGCTAAACTCTTAAGGGACCATAAGGCTGCCATTAAAATTGACTGGATGAAACATATGAGTGTAACATGTCATGAAATCCCAACGCGTTTTCAATAGTGCAATTACTACAAAAGCAGTTTGTTCATTTGTTAAAGACGTATATTTACTTCACCATATATATGCATGCTTATATTCATTTTTCTATTCACATAGACACTGAAGTGTCCAATATATAGGCCAATCAATGTGAAAATATCAAGATTCATGGCCTATTCCTTCACTATACATGATACATCTTCTTAAAAACACCCCTCACTGTGTTTCACACTTATATGATGAAAACGTAACATCTACATATGACCAAACTATAGATGCAAACTAATATACCATCAGGATGTTTAAAATAACTATGCATGTGTATACATATATATATATATATATATATATATATATATATATATATATATATATATATATATAAATATATATATATATATAAATATATATATATATATATATATATATATATCAAGAGTGATCTCAGTCCAGAAACTTGTTGTTTATTGGCCGTTTTGGGCTAATTCCTAGCTCTTTCAAGCCCCCTGCTTAAAAACCCACTTTGGTGTGGTTTTTGCTCTTGTTCCGACTCAGCAAAGCTCCTCCTGGTCCTGCACAGTGGTGCTAGCAGCAGAGAGATGAAAAAGAGTGAGTGCTACCTGATTTAAATACCTTTACTGCTTTTACCTTTGCAACTGTCTACTCTCGCCGAAAAGCGAGTTAAAACTGCTCTTTTGCTTGAAATAAGCTTGTTACTGCATTTAATATTACCTGCACTTTGAAATTGTCTTTTTGTTTGATTTAACTGTTGAGGCTGCTCACTCAAGTGCACTAGCCTGTGTAAAGTATTTACTGTATATAACACACACAGCTGGTCAGAAACCTCAGGAGGCACGCAAGGGATAATTAGAAACAAAATTTATTGTTGTAAAGCGCTTTTCGTCTGTGCATTAACACAAACTTCCTCAGACAGTTTAAATCACAAAAAGCTCCACTATAAATACAAAAAAAGTAATTGAATAATAACCACTTCATTTACACATATTAAATTAAGTGCAATCAAACAATCAAGCATGAATCTTTTTATAAAAGTTTTTAAAAGAACAGTATCAGATAAGCTTAGAAAAGGCTTAATCAAACAAGCTTATTCTGATTAGCTTAATCCAAGAATGGACAGGCATCTAAACACTAACATTCACTCGAAACTAAAAAATTGTAAAATAAAAATATTTATGTTTATATATATAATAAAAAATATTTATGTTTATATATTTAGTAAAAATATTTGAGATGAGAAGGTAAATCACCGGGCAGTATACTAAAATACCCAACATGTACTTTTCAATAGTGTAATACAAATACTTAATTCATATTTTACACCACTGAATAAAATATACAAACTGATACAAAAAATGTAAAAAGTATTTATGAGACATGACAAGAATATAATTACAAAATTTATCTATAACCTATATACACATATTATCCATAAACTATATGTAAACATTAAATAAATATATGTTAAAACTATCTAATTTACTAACTAAAAGCATGTTCTATTCATCTTAATAAACTTTTTATTTTCAAAATACAACTAATAGAACAACTTTCATTCAGACCTGGGAAATTATAAGCATTTAACCTTATCTGCCATAAGAGTTCTAATTCATCTAGTCTAAGTGAATCAGAGCCACCCCGAAAGTTATGAAAAACCTGATCTATTATGGTAAATTTAAAACTATGATTAGGGAACTGAACTATATGCTTGGCCAATGCATTTTCAACTTTCTGTTTTTTAATAGCATACAAATGCTCGTACATACGATCACGAAGTCTCCTTTCAGTTTTCCCTACATAATAAGCCAAACATGACTGGCATTGGGCTAAATAAACAATCATCTTAGAATTGCAATTAACTCTCAACTTCTGATAATATTGAAAGTTATTAATACAGAATCTATTAGATTCAGTCACAAATGAGCAATACTTACAAGCCTGGCATTTAAACATGCCAGCTGTTCTTACTGGGGGTTTAACTTGTTGTTCAAAGAAAGCTTTCAAATTTTTACCTCTTTTGTAAGTCACGGATGGACGTTCACCAACACTGGCAAAAACGCTCTTATCATTCTTAAATATTTCCCAGTTTTTAAGCAAAATCTGAAAGCAATCTCTGCTATTAAGATTATAAGTGGTGATAAAAGAAACAACACCATTTCTCAATAAAGAATCTATAGGTGGATCTTCGAATAATACTGAGCTGTTAACAGGTGAATCTTCAAATAAGACTGGGCTATTAACTATACAGTTTGTCGATATAAAGGAATTATTCAAAATAGGTGCAAAAAATTGATTCAGACGTTTAGTTGATACTTCGTCAATAATTTCGTCTACTAAATACTCAGGGTAGCCTCGATGAACAAATAATCCCCTAATAAACAGGCACTAGGAATTAAATTCATGGTCTAAAGTAGTTATAATGGGCTGCCCGAACTAGTTGACCCTTAATAATAGCCCGTTTTTGGTGAAGTGGATGACAACTAGAAAAATGTAACAAAGAATTACAATATGTATTTTTTCTAAAAATAGAAGCCGTAAGTTTATGGAATGAAAAATCTTTAGTCAAAAGGACATCTAAATAAGAATAGAGTCCACACTAAAAGTGTGTGTGAAAGATAAAAATTAGTGGAATTAAAATAATCCACTACCGATTTACATAGGAACTGTCACCATCCATCAAAATAAAGATGTCATCCAGAAATCGGGTATAAAAGATAAACTTGTCGTGAAACAGTTATTGAACACAAAAGGTGCTCCCATTGGGCCATAACCATATTTGCTACACTTGCCCCACATGGGAACCCATGGCGACACCCACTTTCTGAAGGTAGAAATTCTCATCAAACGTAAAATAATTATGGTCAAGCACTAACTCTAATAGTTCTTGGACCAAGCTGTTTTTGGTTTTGGTACAACCTAGACGCTTTAACACATCAGCAACCCACTCTAATGCTATTTCATGTGGAATACATGTATAAAGATCCTTAACATCTATGGTTAAAAAATTATACCTAGGATTAAAATGCAATTGATTCATCCTATTAAGAAACATCCAAGAATCCTTACAAATTTGTTTCAAACTGACCAAGTATTTTTGAAGAATAGAATCGACAACTTTAGCACATGGGTAAGTGGGGGATCCTCTGCCATCAACTAATGGTCGCATCGGTGGATCGATGGGATCCTTGTGAATCTTGGGGATACCAAAAAATCGAGGAAATTTAGGAAAAGATGTAGACATATAGTTGTAAATATGTTGAGGAATACTACCTTCAATAAACATATCTTCTATAACATTCTTAATAGTTGCATAAGCTTTGTTAATTTCAGACAATGAGCTCTCAACATATGAAGGTGAATGCAATACTTCAAGAATCCTGTTATTGTAGTCACATTTATCAAAAATAACTACCCCACCCCCTTTATCAGGCTTGCAGAGCTTGAGATCATTATGCTGAATAAATTCTAGACAGTCCCTTTCTTGCAAGCAGTTGTTACTATAAGTACCTTTAAATTGCCCTAACTGGGCTTGATTCCGAATGTCAAGCTCACATACAAGTTAAAAAATTTGTAATAAAGGGTGTAATGGTGGATTAAATGTACTAGGAATCCTAAAATTATTATTATTCATAAAAGCTGAATTCCCCATCATTAAATTCAAATTAAGTTTCCTAGTAAACAATTTTAAATCAATAATTGTTTTAACCACATCTAGTTTAGACGGTGGAACATAAGTATTACCCTTAGCAAGTAGCTTAACCACATCCACAGAAATATCAACAGAAGAAAAATTATATACTTTAAAATCACCACTAAGATTGTACAATATAGTAGGCATAACAGGACTAGAAGTAGAATTCTCGTCACCAGTATGAGCTAAACTATCAGAAAAAGAACCAAGGTTAAAGGATATGCTAACACATTCATGTTCTAAAAAATCATTAAGAATAGGTGAAAGCATAATATCAGGATTATCTAAAACTTCAGAAGGCAAACACACATCACTTATTAACTGTACTTCTGTTTCTTTTTCTGGTTGTTGTAACCAGTTTGTTGTTTCTGTCTTGCTCCTAAAAAATTAGGGTCATTAGATCTTAAATTATAATGACCAGTCCTATTACCATGTTGTGTAAGTTCAATGTTCCCTGACGTAGATTGAACCGGTTCATCTAGATTGATGGTGTCAGTTACTACACCATCTATAACATGGTAAGTCATTTTGTTAGATGAGCTGTTGCCTTTAGCTCCACTAGAGAAACCTGTGTTAGCTGCCCCCTGCCATACTTGTGCTAATGATGGTCGGGGATAGGCAGTACCCTCATTATAAGCTTTCAAATCTCTGTCCAATTTTTTAACCTTATTGGCCATAAGCTTATTTAAATATTGATCAATGCTGGAAAAAATCCTATTATATTCATACTTATAACGGGAAAATTCAGCATCAAGTTTAATCTTTGCATCAAGTTCACAAACCTGTTTAGTAATTTTAATGACAGACAGAGCATAATGTTTAGACATTAATTCCAATAACTCCAATCCCTGACGGTCAAACATTTCCAATAAATACATATGGAAAGCAGAATTAGCTTCAAGCCCTGTAGGGTATTGTGAGTGTCTCAAACCTTTAGGATCAATTTTGTGCTTGAGGCTTTCCTGGAAATAAGAGATTTCTAATTGAGTTTTCCTTAATTTAACTGAAAGTTTATCCAGTTCTTTAAGGCTAAATGCAATACCCAGGTGGCCATTAGACAAATCTATACCAATTTGAGATGTTTCATTAGAGTTGGACCCAAAAGCAAAGTTACCAGACATCCAGTTATTAATATCAAAAGAAACAGTGTCCTTTGACACAAAAGAAGAAACAGTACCTGTTAATGGTAGTCCCTTATTTGTATTTGAAAGTGAAACTGTAGCTGCTCCGTTTGAAGCAGGAATAACTGAACCAACATTGTCACGCTCCACTCCGCTATTGAAAGAGCTTAACGGCAGTTGAGAGTGGTTATTACCACTGGAATCACAGGCCGGAATACTACTCTGCCTGCAGGGGATCTCAAAACTCGAAGAATTAGGAGAAAATCCATGGTTGGAAGCCAGAACTGCGTTTAACGCAGTATCAGCGTTGTTAAAACAAGAAGGCTGTGCCTGAATACCTCTAGGCGTATCTAACTGACGCTCTAAATTGTCCATACGCGTCATCAATACATCGAGGCGCGAAATCAAAGCGTTGAACTTGCCATTCTCGGATTCGAACATATTTAACTGACCCAAACCGTTTGAATCAGCTCCTGCGTTAGACAAAACAGGATCGTTGGTGGAAAGCGTGCCACTATCTTCGGACTCTGCTCCAGACGCCATAGAAAGACCAGTAATTCAGCAAGGCAAAACGACAAACTAGATATAACACACACAGCTGGTCAGAAACCTCAGGAGGCACGCAAGGGATAATTAGAAACAAAATTTATTGTTGCAAAGCGCTTTTCGTCTGTGCATTAACACAAACTTCCTCAGACAGTTTAAATCACAAAAAGCTCCACTATAAATACAAAAAAAGTAATTGAATAATAACCACTTCATTTACACATATTAAATTAAGTGCAATCAAACAATCAAGCATGAATCTTTTTATAAAAACTTTTAAAAGAACAGTATCAGATAAGCTTAGAAAAGGCTTAATCAAACAAGCTTATTCTGATTAGCTTAATCCAAGAATGGACAGGCACCTAAACATTAACATTCACTCGAAACTAAAAAATTGTAAAATAAAAATATTTATGTTTATATATATAATAAAAAATATTTATATTTATATATTTAGTAAAAATATTTGAGATGAGAAGGTAAATCACCGGGCAGTATACTAAAATACCCAACATGTACTTTTCAATAGTGTAATACAAATACTTAATTCATATTTTACACCACTGAATAAAATATACAAACTGATACAAAAATGTAAAAAGTATTTATGAGACATGACAAGAATCTAATTACAAAATTTATCTATAACCTATATACACATATTATCCATAAACTATATGCAAACATTAGCATAGTAAACCATTGGCGTGGTTTTTGCGCTTGTTCCGACTCAGCAAAGCTCCTCCTGGTCCTGCAGAGTGGTGCTAGCAGCAGAGAGAAGAAAAAGAGTGACTGCTACCTGATTTAAATACCTTTACTGCTTTTACCTTTGCAACTGTCTACTCTCGCCAAAAAGTGAGTTAAAACTGCTCTTTTGCTTGAAATAAGCTTGTTACTGCATTTAATATTACCTGCACTTTGAAATTGTCTTTTTGTTTGATTTAACTGTTGAGGCTGCTCACTCAAGTGCACTAGCCTGTGTAAAGTATTTACTGTGCTTTTTCTGTTGTCTGCCTAGAAAGAAAGAAAAAAACAAAATAAATCCTTGTTTCCCGCATTTTCTGAGCTAGAATAGTCCCTAGTACAGGTTTTGCTGTATTCTGGACTTTAGAATAGTTCCTGTGTTGCCCATATCCTTACTTGGATAGAAGGAAGCTTCTTTGTTCACCAGTGGGAATGGGGAGCTTTGAGCAGCCTATCTGTCCCTGGAGGAGTGATCTCAGCCCAGAAACTTGTTGTTTATTGGCCGTTTTGGGCTAATTCCTAACTCTTTCAAGTCCCCTGCTTAAAAACCCACTTTAGCGCAGTTTTGCGTGATTTTGCGCAAACGCAGCATCGGGCAGCGCCGCTTAAACAGGTTTAAACTATTACCGGCTCCACAGAGTCTGCTCTTCACTTTTTCCCTTGGAACTGATCTAAAATCTCAAAGGAAGCACTCTATTTTCATTTTACAGCCTTACACTTGCACTTATAAGTAATCTTATAAGCCCTAAACCTCTCTTATACTCTTTTAAACACTTAACACCCTACTGATCCATTTTGATCAGTCAAAGGTATTTCATCATAATATCCTGACATGTCCAAAGGTCAGTTTCATGTGTACTTTCCAGTCCAGCTGGTGAACATGGGAATCTTGAGGCAATGTTACAACTGCCTTATGTACACAGACAACCCTCTCCTCCTCCCAACAAACTCAAATATATGTGAGGGATGCAACTATATAGCCAAACTGGAGGCTGAGCCCTCTCGACCCATGACTGGCACAGTCAATCAGGAGGAGAAGGTAACCACACACACACCACAAATCCAGTCTCACATAGACCTATAGCAACAGCAAACCAAACACATAAACACACAAAAACATACTCGGAGGCTCTAAATAAAAATCTGCCTAAGCAGCAGAGACCTCCAAATCAGACACCCAAACAACTGCTACCCTATAACAATACCCACATATCACATAGTTCATAAAGTCAGTGTGCCACACAGTCACAGCCCTTAAGGCTAAACAACACACCTAATACACTTGTAATAGGTGACTCTATTGTCAGACACACTGATGTCCCACTCACCAGGCTGAACAAGGAGAAGATCACTGTAAGCTGTCTGTCTGGTGCCAGGATCCGCCACATAACACATGCACTCAGGTCACTCCAAAGCAAGTACAAATATGACTCCGTCATTGTCCATGCTGGTATGAATGACCTGAGACGTACCTCCCTGGACTACATGAAAAGAGACATAGAGGAGCTCTCTGATCATGTAGCCCAGGCCGGTATGACCCTGACCTTGAATAGCATCTTACCCTCATCTAGAATGATGCCACAGTATAAAGACAAAATGATCAATTTTAACAATTGGCTAAAGTATTGGTGTCATTCAAAGGGGATCCAGTGTCTGTCAGCCTGGGATGACATGCTTGACAAGCCACGTTGCTTCGCTAGGGTCGGCTTGCACCTGTCACCCCTGGGCTTTCGAATACTGGCTAAGGCTCTTGCCACCCCCATAATGCCTTTTTTAGGCAAGGCTCAAAAGACAAACCCACCTCCATAGACAATACAAGGAAAAAGAATCTAACGGTAATGCTGCTCAACACCAGAAGTCTAAACCTCAAAATGCACGCACTCAAGGCTCTCCTCAGTATGGAGAATACCGATATCTGTGCAGTAACAGAAACCTGGTTCAAGGCTCCCGAAAGCACCCCAGCACTACCAGGTTATACTTCATACCATGCTTTTTGGCCACAAAACTCGGACCAAACCACAAAAGGAGGGGGAGTATCCATATACATCAAAGATACCCACACATCCAGGTTAGTAGCACTGCACGAAGCATCGGAAACCATCCACGTGCAACTAACAGTGGGCAAAACTGCCTTTCAGTTTGTAGCCTGCTGCAGACCACCCTCCCAAACTCAGGAACCCCACTTGGCTTTCCTGAGAACACTGGAGAATATGAAAGTCTCTCCAAGCACCATTATATTGGGTGACTTCAACTACCCAAACGTTGACTGGGTAAATAACTCAAGCCCACACACCCTCACCCAACGGTTCCTAGAATTTATAAACTCAAATGCTATGGAACAACTGGTCACCACCCCAACAAGAGGGGAAAACATATTGTACCTGGTCATCACCAACATAGGGAATCTATGTTCCACACCAGAGGTATACCCCTCATTGGTAAGGTCAGACCATAAATTAATCTCACTGGACATCCATATCCCGTCCCCACCCCCAGCCAAGGTAACCACGGCGAAGAACTTCTCAAAAGCAAACTTCACACTTTTCAAAACCAAGGTGGTATCCTTCAAAGCCCCCGGGCCAGTGGAAAATATGGCTCAAACCACAGAATCCTTTACAAACGCATTCTATGGACACCTACAGGAATGCATGGATCATGCTATCCCAAATAAAACCAAGACTCACTCCTCCAAAGGCAGGAGATCTGTCTGGTGGACCCCGGCCATAAAAAAGCTATACAACAAAAGGAGGAAGCTACTACATGATAAAGCAAAATCCCAAAAAGGGAAGGTATCTCTAATCAGTACTAGCAAGAAGCTACGATCCCTCATAAAATCATCAAAGGGCAGCTTCGAAAGAAAAATTGCACAAGATACTAAAGACAATCACAAGGCCTTCTTTAGTTATGTCAGGAACCTAGGTGGAAACTCCCAGATATGCTCTGAGTTAGAGCAAAATGACAAAAAATACACTGAACCCACAGACATTGCCAACATCCTGCAGACAGGTTCAGTGCAAACCCCCCCCCCATCCTCCCCAAAAGAGCAAATCTCCATCCCAACAGAGTGTAGCCTCCCTGATATCACAGATGAACAGGTGAGAGCTGCCCTCTCCAAAGCAAAAAACACAACATCAATGGGACCGGACGGTGTCCCAGGCTGTGTCTTACATGAACTACAAGAAGAACTTAACCCTCACATAAAGTCACTGTTCAATCTCAGCCTTACTACAGGATATGTACCAAAGGAATGGCGTACAGCAACAGTGGTCCCGTTCCACAAAGATGGTGCCACAACGGACCCCGGAAACTATCGCCCTATAAGCCTGACTAGCCTGGTCTGCAAAGCTCTGGAGCGTATCATCATAGAACTCATAAACAAAGACATCGGGAACCTCCGGACATTGGATCCTACTCAATTCAGCTTTGTTAAGGGCAGACCTTGCCTCTTGAACCTGGTTGACTTCTTTGAAACAGTTACCAGGGCCATAGATGAAGGGAAGGTAGTCCACACAGCCTACCTGGACCTTGCAAAAGCCTTTGACACAATACCCCACTCGGGCATCATAAATAAGCTCACCAGCTTAAATATCAACCCCTATGTCACAAAATGGGTTGTAAACTGGCTCAGGGATAGAACCCACATGGTCAGAATTGCAGGTGCCATGTCAGACTCTAAACCAGTTACAAGTGACGTCCCACAAGGCTCAGTCCTGGGACCTCTCTTGTTCGGTATATATTTCTCTGA